>NC_067451.1:35230000-35385000 GCF_025434085.1 Hippocampus zosterae
TCTTGATGTCGACTTGTCAACGGCTTCTTACAAAAAGTTTAATCATCCTGAAGTCATCCCCGCTTTATTCCCATCAAGATTTTCCTTGAAAGGTGTGTTTTTTTGAGGAACTGGAATTTCTAAATATGTCACTTGGAGATCCGTGTGGCTAAAGTGAATCCTGCAGTGGAATCACAAGCCAGCAGTTTAATTATGTGGAATGTTTCAAATAATACAGCTCCTGCTTTTCCAATGGCGAACTTAGTAGACGCAGATCGGATTTTTGTCCACATTTAAAATGGGCCCCTTTCAAATCATATGAAAACCTTCACCGTTTTGTAGCTTTGAGCAGGAAAATGACTCCAAGTGACATTTTTTTTTGCCTCCAACGAGAGCCAAATTCCCGAAATGTTCCTCTCACATGGCAGTGGTAAGACTGAACATTAATTTTGGTATATTCCGTGTTCTGTCGTTTTAAGCTCGGCGGAATGTTGAATGTCAGCATTGGAAACTGCCAAGACATGGCAACCAAAAGGAAATTTGATTTGTTGTGGTAGAAGATGTCAAAACTCACTCTTATATTACATTATTATTGCTATTTATTTTCAGACTTTCTGGGATAACTACCTGTCAAAGCAAGAACAATCTAAATCTTTATTGAGTCAGACTAGTCTGGGATACTAATGCACGCAAAAACGTGCCATTTCATTTACCTTTAAATGTCATTGGTAGACAAAATTATCCGAATGAAATACCCTCAAGATCAAAGAGTTTTGGGGAAAAACAATTGATCAAATCACAAAACTCCTGAGACTTCAATTCATTCATCTTCCAAACCGCTCCAACTCACACCTAGGAACAATTTAAGGTGATCAATCAGCATGCCATGCATGTTTTTGGAATGTGGGAGGAAACCGGAGTACCCAGAGAAAACCCACGCAGAGAACATGAAAACTCCACACAGGGAGGCCAGAGCTGGAATTGAACCCCGGTACCTCTGCACTGTGAAGTCGACGTGCCACTGGACTACCGGGCCACCCGACTTAAACTCAGTGAAAATTAAATTTAAATTTAAAGTTGGCAGACCACTTTTTTTTTTTAATTGATTTGACATTTTACAGTGGTAATCTTCTTTTCACACTTAGAAAATAGTGAGATGGGTGAAGTGCATTTCAGTTTGTGCCAAGATCATGAGTCATTGACCCTCCCCTAGAATTGTTTGCAATTGCTCATCTCAATACAAAGGTGTATATATATATATATATATATATATATATATATATATATATATACACATATATCCCACATCACAAACTGTGATTTCAAAATGCTTTTAGATAAATTCAGACTCATCTTACAACATTGCCCTGCAAAAAATGGCGAACAGATTTGGAATTTCATTTAGAAAAGCATTTATCCTTCATGCACCTTGTATATCAACATGCAACACTCATGCAAGCCAACTCCCCCCCCCCCCTCGGAAATTCCATATAACACCACAGGCTAATAAACTACAAAAGATGTTCGTTTCTCCTTTGTGATGTATGACTTCAGCTGACTTCTTTGACACTAATTCAATTTGGACTTGACTTTTAGGTATCTTTCGGCATTGCAGAAAGAGCACAAAAGCAACAGATGCGTTTTTTCAGCAAATGCTAGTGATAGGTTCTTCAGGAAAAAAAAGGGATTTATGATTATTTTTTTCAAAATAGTGAACACTACTTAACTCACTTTTATTTAAAGAGCCCGTGAGAAAGATGGGTTTTAAAGACCGTGAATATTTGGGCTATATAGTTTTATAGTGGCGTTAGTTATCTTTCCATTATTCTTTCCAGTGAAAAGCACTTCCAAATTTGTACAAACTGTAAAAACGACATTCCACTTCCCATTTCTGTGCATGCGAAATTCCAACGGTATCACCTTAAGGGAAAATAACTAATAACACATAATGGAGCATGTAAGAGGACCACTTGAGCCGTGAATCATTCATACTAGCGCATTAATAATACAAGTCTGGAGGCGCCATGCAATTTGAAACAAGGGGTTGCATGAAACATAATCATTTAGCGTGTAAACAGTGGCTTTTATCTGCCCGATGCTCTGCTCCTCTACAAGCTAAACTTTACCTCTTCACGTTACTATCTCTCAGAATCAACAACTGCGCCCCCAAAAAGGATTTTGAAATATTCCCCTGTGCCCCACGGGGCACGGCGTGGGTATCACGAACTTCTGGAAAAAAATTAATCATTTCCCAGATGGGCACTTCTAACCTAATTAGGTTCATCCTCACAAGTGGGCCTTGCATTATTTACACATCTAGGACACACACACACACACACACACACACACACACACACACATGCACATGGGTTTCAAAATGAATATTCATTGTTTGTTGACTTCGCCCCATTCCCTCGGCTGTAGTTAAGTTGTGAGTCGTTGTCATTGCGGCACGTTTGGCCGACTTCTGAGACAATAGGCCTCTCATTCTTCTTCAATTCTCACAGCACTTATACGTGCCCGGCAGCCTTGGCCCAACACGGGCACGGTATACGATGCACTGGTCGCTAGTATATTGCAGCGCACCGAGAGACAGACACGTTCACACCAGTGGACAATTTCGAGTCTCGTGTCGGCAATGTGGCAGGAAAAAGTGCAGGCATAGCATGCAAACTCAGAAGGTTTGAACCCTGAATTTTGTAACTGCAAAGCAGATGGGCTCCCCACTGGGTTGCTGTACTTCCTAAAATTCAACTTGAGTTTTTACTTCTGCGTAATCTTCAGTGCTCTTTCCCGAACGGCACATTGTGGCAGCTGTTGGGAATGGTTCCCTCGATTGTTTTTGCATGCGAGTGTCATAGAATGCAGATTGAATTCTTGGCAAAAGGCGGGTATGCGCAACCACGTCCTTGAGACTCATTGTGTGCTCGCTGCATACTGTACAGCAGGAAACTCTTCATGAAAACCAAACCCATTGTTGACATTTGACTGCCTCTCTGTTCACCCCATTTCCTATTTGCATTCCCGCTCACACATGTATGTTGTTTTTATTTTTTATTTTTTTGCAGGGTTGGGAGGGGGCGCAGTAATGAAAGGATCCTCCCTAGCTATCATTATCCGCCATATTCAACGAGGCAATTAAACTGCAAGCAAAAATTTCGGTTATGTTTCAAAAGCCTGTTTCCTGACTTTGAAATGCATATCGGGGTTAGTGAACAAGGCTGCGGGGGGAATCGGAGTTTGAGTTGTGGAAATGTAATACGGCCACAAACAGACAGGGAAAGATCTGAAACCGCAAATGTCTCACTCGCCGTCTCCGACGGTTCTTAGAGATTTGCTAAGCTTGAGTAACAACTCAAACTAATAGCTGATTAAATGATTTGGGAATTAATAAACATGATCTCAGAATAAGCCTTACTTAGCAAAGTGAGTCATAGCTGCACCCAAGAATAGTATCATCATACAATAAAAAGATATCCATGTACGTACTGCATTTGCAATGGCGGGTTTACCAAGTGTGGTCTTGCATGAGATGAGGCATACGGTACTCTGAATTGCATCATTTCTATAAACAATGAGCAAACCGTGCATTAAATGTCGATTAGCGTGACAAGGCTCCGCACATGGCCCAGAATTTATCCAGCCAGGGGGGGCTGCCGTCGCCCGTGCTGTGTGTTTACTTTGCTCTCTCGGACGCGCAAGTGAAGCAGGTCTTTACTTTGCTAATAGCTTAATGCAGGTGTCACCAACATTTTTGAGGGTGAGAGCAACTTCATGTGTACCGATTGTGTGAAGGGCTACCAAATTGATACACGTCTGAAATAACATATTTGTCCAAAATACCTTCAATAATATGAGGATGTGTTATTTTTAATACTTGATGATTTAAATTGTCAGACTTTGATCGTGTTTCGAAATGTCTCACAGTACTGCCAATGTTTGCATTTTTAAATCATAATTTCTACTAGCAAATCACAATGTCCAGGCACTGGCGGGCTACTCAAGTGGTCTTCACGGGCTACCTGGTGCCCGCGGGCACCATGTTGGTGACCACTGGCTTAATGCATGTTTGCTATGCAGCCCTGTGGGGTGCGTGAGGTCGACCTGGAACCATCGCTGTGGTTCCCTCAGCACCACTTTGAGACAAGCCGACCGGCGTTTTGTATCAGTAATAGTACATGGTCTAATATCGCTTACAGAGACAGAAATCGTTGCTATTCATGTGATATCAACGGTCAATTTTATGTACCAAAAGGAAACATTGCAATGATTGCAAATGATCCACAGCTACGGATTTATTTTCAGTAAGCACAAAAAAAACAAAAACAAAAATAAAAAATAATAATGTGCTGTATGTTCACTCATATCTCTTCAGGTCCATTTTGGCTTTAACTGAAACCTTGGTGGTCCTTCCCTCCCCGCAGGTGGAGATCACGCTGCAGGACGTCAACGACAACCCGCCTGTTTTCCCCAACGACATCCTGGACGTAACCATCGAGGAGAACGTGGGGGACGGTTTCAGGATAATGCAGCTAACAGCCACGGATGCAGACGAGGTAACGGCTCCCCAAGTTTCTGTTAGGCCTCGCAGTGTTTTTGCACCTGTTTTGCACTTGGATTTGGAATGGCTTCAATATATAGCCGTACGATGCTACCTATGAAACATTGTGATTTACAATGAGACTCTCATGAATTAGGAAATATGGACATTTGACTTTGTATGTGAATTGAATGGCTCACTAGCCTGAGTCAGTGAAAAGTTCAGACTTTTTTTTTTTAATCCTTTAGATAGTTTGACGAAAATCCGTCACAGACACCTAAAAATTGTTTTAAGATGTGTAGAAAACTGTGTATTATGTCTACCTTAAACGACCAAGGTTCTCTGGTCAGGGAAGCCTGTGGTACAGATATAAGTCTTGTTCTCAGTGGAACACCAAAAGTGGATTCAAACCTTTTGATTGCACCAGTTTACATTTGTGGTTTTAATGTGATGAAATGTGAAATTGAGTTTTCTCCAACTTTTCTCTGTTGTAAGGTAAGCACTGTATGTGTCCTATCTGCACTGCTATTTGCTCGTTAACCAAAGGTTTCAATGTCAGAGCTATGAGAATTGTGTCACTCAAACCACACAGTGTAAATCCAGTGTCGTGTATCAACATGAGTGGCTTCTTCACACCACCGTGACCCGCTCGTGCCACTTGAGCAACAAAGTGGGATTACGGGCCGTGACAGACGCTAGCTCGACATGGCTAAAATTTGCCTCTGACCTTTGTCGCACCTGACCGAGGCAGATTACCGACTCTCGTTTTCTCGAGCATACCAACACATTGACCCACTCACGCATAATCCCCTCAGACACGAGTGGCTTCTTCACACCACCGTGACCCGCTCGTGCCACTTGAGCAACAAAGTGGGATTACGGGCCGTGACAGACGCTAGCTCGACATGGCTAAAATTTGCCTCTGACCTTTGTCGCACCTGACCGAGGCAGATTACCGACTCTCGTTTTCTCGAGCATACCAACACATTGACCCACTCACGCATAATCCCCTCAGACACAGCGCCGACATATGCACTTGGAGATTGTTCCAATGTCTCGCATGTTTTTTTTAACGTTATCTGAGAAATCCCAAAGGAGAGTGTCCTGCCCTGCCGCTAATCCACCCCCCCACCTTCCCCCTATGCATTACATCACTGGAATACCCTTTGAAAAAACACTAGATGAATTCACAATTGCTTACTTATATCAATTTATTTGACAAAAGACATTTAAACATTTAAAACAACCCAAACAAAATAAGTCTCGAATAAATATTGTATTCCTCAAGCAGTGACAACTCCATAGGAGCCCTCTGAAATAAACTATATTTGTCCGTATTACCGGGCTAAACTAGTCATTAATACCAAACTTTGTGTCGTAAAATCAATTGCTACGAGCCATACTGAAAGAATGGGATTTTGACAGCAAATTTAAAACCATTCATGGTGTTTGATTTATTTTTTTTTTTTTTGTGACTTAAACACCTTTAATAACAATTTTTTGGATGCCTCATCGTTAGCTGAGCATGAATCCTTCATTCGTACTTTTTCTCTAGCTGATGTTTTCTCCCAAGAAGGGAAGTCGTCAGAACCAAACTTTTGGTCTGAGTTAAATGATTTTGAATAACATCACGAGTAGAGCCCCTCCCACCCTCCCTCACAACGAGCGATAGGTTTCCCATCGTTAGCTGCTTTGTCATAAAATGAAGATTAAATCCAGGGGCAAAAGCCGGGCCATTCAGATCACAAAGACCAAGAATGGTCTCGAGTTTAAATGACGAGGCCACTCGACTCCCAATATGCAGCTGTTGGCCTCGCCCCCTCGGCGTGTGAGGAAAGTTATAAAGTGGCACTTATAAGCTTTTTGTTTTTTCTTGTTTTTTTTTAGCCTGTATATATCAACTGTAAATCTAGGAGCCCAAGGCAGGTTGAGAGTTGGGTTGGAATGCTGGATTTCAGGGACATTATGTGGCCTTTCATCTCAAAAGGCATATGGAATTGAAATTATGCTCACATTTTCCTGATGCGGATTTAAGCGGATGGCAGTCTGAGCTGTAGCCCATGAGCTAAAAATCCCATTTACTAAGGGCTGAATTAAAAAAAGTGTACACATACTAGAGATGTGTTGTCAAAAAAAAAAAAGGTTGCTAAGAAATAAAAGTTAGACTCCAGCCAAGTTCGTTGCCCACATCCTTGTGCAGGAAACCAAAGTTGCACTGACACTGGGAGCAGATCGGAAGATTCCCCCTTTGTGGCCAAGCTGTTGACCAGCTGACAGGCTGAATGCAGACATCATATCCCAGACCGAAAAGTGTCATAAAATTCTGTCTGGCTGGGCCCATTTTCACCCCAGAAAGGTTGAATTTAAATCAGTGTTTAAGCCCTTGGACCAATAAAGGTTAAAACTCTTTTGAAAACCTTTGTCACCTCATTTGACTGAAACTTTTTATTAGGATTTTTTTTTTTACCCCTGTGGAAATTTTCACATGTGCATTTTTAATGAGGACAAATTGCAACAGCAGGTGCTCCAGGAGGCATTTCCAGCAACTGTGGGTTGGAATGAACATCACCTATCGGGAGCTTTTGAAGCCTTCTCTTAGCTGACGTGAAAGACCAACAGCTGCTTTGTCCATTGATACTTTTCAATGGTTTCCTTGACGCGATGCCCAAGCGAGTGTGCCACAATGATGATGCAAATGCCACTTCATTGCAGATGTGCAGGAGGGGGCTTCGGTTTCACGCAAACCAAGACTCGGAAATTTCTCATTTCCGATGAAGAAAAGAGCACTGAAATGCATAATTCCCACGGATGTACTGTACCTACAGTTCACAGTTTTAAGAAATTAGACACAATAACTTTAAAATACCATTACATTCCATTGTATTCCACATCAACACTTAATTTGTAGGGGACTTACATTACCTACCAAGAACCCAAAATGTACTTCCGTCCTATAGTTAGATAATTAGATAGACAGATAGATAGATAAGATAGATAGACAGATGTGTGTGTCGATATGTAACAGGGCCAGTAAAAAAAATGTACTGTACTGTGTTATAATTACACAAAATCTGTGAAATGATAAATACCTGATCTGTTTGTTTTTTTACTCCATCCTCCATTACCAAAGGGTGGAACAACATTTTTACGTGTTCCCCTACTTCAATCATTAATTCATGTGGCACTGCCTTTTTTAACTACGACTCCCTTCTTTTGACTCTCTTTTTTCTCACAATGTCCATGCGTAGGGAAGCATTTTTAGAGCTGGAAAAAAAACTTTTGTTTTCATTTGTAAGTTGAAATATTTTAATACAGTGCTGTGCCATCTAAGGAGCGCACTGTAACACTCGACTTGACGGAGGGTGTCGTTTTCTGCTATTTGTGTCAGGCTTTGTGATTGAGACGTTTAACACAGCCAATACAAGAAATCCTGCTGTGCTTCATCAATATTCTTAAACACAACGCAGTTGGACACTGCCGCACACGCGCACACACACACACACACACACACACACACACGCGCACACACACGCACACACACACACATACACACACACACGCACACACACAATAATCAAATGTTTCTTTTTAAAGATTATGTAAAATGTAAAACGATAATGTTGTAAAATGAGACTTAAATGTTGTGGGATCATAGTATGTGACATACCTGCGGTTGAAACTATTAAAATGTGGAATTATGAATAGTTTTCGAGTGGTTAAGGGTTTGGTGTACAGTATTCTTCCTCTACCTTTTCCTGTGTGCGTGGTTCATTTTGCCCTTCTTGACACGTCAACATCACTGCCATCTTGGCAGGATTATGAAAAGCCTGGAAACCAATTCAAGTCAAAGCTGCGGCTACCTCTTTTTTCCTGGATAGCCAACGTGTCAAATAGAAGCAGGTGACGGGTGTCAGCACGTAGTTTTTCAAAGGTCTGCATTGCCCAGTTTGTCCTGAAGCCTTCAGTCTGCGAAATTAGTTTCCTCCGGCTCCTACTGGAAGGCTGCTGTTTAATTGGTTAACCCCCCTTCCTATGCGGCCTTACCTTTCCAATGATGTGTCTATCGATGGCTGTAAAGTCGACTTGAGTCAAGGTCAAGAGTAAGAGTGCCGTTAGTGTGTAAGATCTTAATCACATACTGTGCGAAAAAGATTACCAGAAGAATTCATGCTTTTTTTTTTTCCAGTCGTTTTCTCAAAACGCCATGGCCCGCCTGCCACGAATATTAATTGGCAAACCCACGAGCGTGAGTTTCCGGCTTGCAGCCCAGGTGGCTGATGGGATTTCCAGAATGAGAGACACTGATTGATGACAGCGGGGTTTTTAGATGACTACAGACTCGCGCCGGCTGCCTTCTTACTTTTTGGTTTTATTGCGCCTGGACCACATAAGGGGGTCTCTGGTAATGCAATGAGACAAGGTCAAACATTCAAAAAAAAAATGGAAGGAAAAACCCATCTCGAATTGTGACCAAAGTAACTTGGAAGACTTGTTTGTTTGAAGAATTGGCATGTTTGAAGTTGGCCGCCTAAGTTCGACTTTTAGGCTTTATTGATATGACAAAGGGCAGCATACTTAAGTCTCCACTTTCCTGGCACTCCGTGTTCTAGCTGCTGTCTGTATCTTTTCGTATAAAACTAGTTTCCGTTTCACATTCAACTAAACCCGTGCTCAACTTTCGAAGTACATAACACAGAATGGGGTTGCTACAATACATTGGAGGCCACCATGTCATGGGAATACAATTGTCACCAGGCGAAAGCCACTAAATATGCTAATACACTGATCTAAACCTCCTATTGTAAGAGCAGGATCAGAAAGCACCCCGCAACCTCCCCAGATGCAACTGAAAGAGACTCTTCTCGCTTGACTTTTAAGCAGTTGTATGTAATCGCACCCCTCGCTTCATCCCACTGAATGGCAGCCGCTTTTTGATGGTTGCTTTTTTTTTTTTTTTTTTCAAACACATAAAATAAAAACCCACAAGGCGAGACAGTTGTCGGATCTCTGTTTGTCGCCAGCGCAAACCTGAACGTCAGGCCTCTGTCATCGGGCTCTTTCATGCATCATATCGCATTCGGGGCCTCCTCTCCAGTTCCAAAGCCCCCTGCCATGGCAACAATAGTGTCTTCCACGTGCGTTGCAGCTTGTACCAAAGGATCTATTAGCTGCTTTATAAGAGGAACTCTGCAAACCTTCAAATGTGGAAAGTCCCTTCTGAAAGGTTGGGTGTCACTGAGGCTTAAACTGTACAAGAAAGCGACATGACATTCTCTCAAATCTCTTGTCACGGCCTGGTGTTGTCTATGAGATGACAAGTACACGAGTCAGTCAACTGTCACACTTTGATCTGAAGCAGCCGTATGCTAACACGAGTAGCAAAATAATCTGATTTTTTGCTCGATAGAGTCCCTTTCATTAGCAATCAATCAATCAGGAAAAATACTTAACCTCTCCGTGGCCTTTGCAGTTACACTTTGCAGCCGATCAACAAAGTCCAATGCAGCGAAAAGACAAGTTTCCATTTTTTTTTTCATATGGGTCTTCCTCCAGATTGAGAAAGCTGCACCAAAAGATGGCAAATGTTCGAGATGCTGAATAACCTCAACAGTTATCTCTTTACATCCACTCCATAATTGACTACTGATCAATTCAGGTTGCAATCTGCCTTACTCCCACAGCCAATCGAGATAGACTTAAAGTTCCCCGCAACTCTGAACAGGATCAACGATGAAAATAGACAACAGCTGCAAACTTATCACCTACTGTATTTTTCTCTACCTCGAGGGCCCAAATGCTCTGGTGACGTACACCATCATCAGCGGTGCCGACGACAGTTTTCGGATTGACCCCGAGTCTGGCGATCTGATCGCCACCAAGAAGCTGGACCGGGAACGCCGCTCCAGTTACTCCCTGCTGGTGCGAGCCGACGATGGGAAGCAGTCGTCTGACATGAGGCTCAACATCACCGTCGAGGACGTCAACGACCACACGCCTAAGTTCTCACGGCCAATGTATTCGTTCGACATCCCAGAAGACATGGCATCAGGTAGGGAATTTTTCATACTTGCGGTGGCAGTTGAAGTGTGTCACCATTAAATGAGTAGTTAAATGGTCGTCTCCCAACTGAAGGTGTGATCTTCCATACTTCTGTGTATCCTTGAGCAAGATACTGAACCCCTATTTTAATTATCATCCAGTTCAAGGTCGAAGGCTTGATCTTGAGAACCCGTCATCAAGTATCCTTGCTGAAATACTCGTGTCAAAATCCAGGCCCGTGGGCCAGATCTGGGCCGCAGCATTATTTTATTTGGCCCGCAAAGGCGAATCATGTCCGTTACTGGCTTCTAATTAAAAAAATTAGTTCTCCATCAGTTAGTCATACAAGTGCTATCATCAGGTGATCATACATTTATATGGGTTCACAGACATAACGGCCCTCCGAGGGAAACTATAGCTACAATGTGGCCCGCGACAAGAAATAGTGTGACATCCCTGCTATAGCAACACAATGACTTAGTGCCCAGCAAATTACCCATTTGGTTCTGAGGTTCTGAACCGGAATTCCCTACCCCTATGTTAGACTTACCGAAGATTCTTCATCATGGATGGTTGCTTGTCTATATGTGCCCTGCGAATGACTGGCAACCAGTCTAGCATGTCCCCCTAAAGCAAACTGGTATAGGTTCCTGCTACACTTTTATGACAAGTTGTACAAAAAATGAAAGTGACAGCCTTTCTCCATGGTCAAAGTATTCAGCAACCAGCATAGTAACGTACCATCATAAAGGGTACATTGTATTTATCAATGTCATGAATGACTGGCAGTCTGCCAGGGTTTTTTATTTGAAAGACTGACCATTTTGCGATTGAGCGAGTGAGTCATCGGTATTCATCAAAAACTTTGCAGTGATAACCCCCGCTGAGTTTTCATTTAATCGCATTGGCAGTGAAAAGCGAATCCTTGAAGGTTGTTTTGTGTCATCAACTGTTTTGCAGGCTCCATTGTGGCGGCGATCCTTGCCAGCGACTCTGACTCAGGGGTGAACGGCGAGGTCACATACTCACTGGAGGACGATGACGAGGATGAAACCTTCCTGCTGAACCCGGTCACTGGTGTTTTCAACGTGACACGGCCGCTGGACTACGAGAATCAGCAGTACTACATCCTGACGGCCAAGGCGATGGACGGCGGCGGGCAGTCCAGCACGGTTAGGGTCTACTTCAACATCCTGGACGTGAACGACAACGCGCCAGCGTTCAATGCCACCGAGTACAGCACATCGGTTTTGGAGAGCCTGCCGCCTGGATCCAGCATTGTTGCTGTCAGTGCCAGGGATGCAGATGATGGTATGTACATTCAAGGCAACGAACAGACATCCAGTACAGCACAACACACCTACGACTTAATGACACATGAAATAATGTTCACATCATTAGGTACACTTGCCCTTCTACTTGATAGCACTGGATACATATTGATACATAATGTCTCATAGGTATTGTTTCATATTTGACAATCGTGGGCAACATTTTGAAATCGCAAACTGCATACATAAAATAATGAAATAAAAAGCAGTATATATATACAGTGGCACTTTACTTTAGTGGCACATTCTCCGCACTTTGGTACAAGGAGTGTGAGTTCAATTACTGCTCAGTGATGGTGTGATGTTGCGCCATCTGCCTTTTGCCTGAGGGCAGCTGGGATATGTTCCAGGTAAACCATGACCCTCACGAAATGTAATAGAAAATGGATGGGTGGAAAAAATATATATACATATCCAAAGCAATGTGTTTGGTATTCGATTTCCTCAAGTTGTTGTTAGTGTACCATTGGGAATGTCTGGTTAGTATTTTGGGCCAAATGGCTTTCCGTGCCTTCCTCAATTTCTTTATCCGGCCTGTTTGAAGTTGACCTGCTTCTGGAGGGAGGTTCCAGGAATTTCAATGTTGCTGTATTTTTAAAAATTTGTTTGAATGCCTGCTCAGTGCCCAAACAAACACCGCAGCACACCCAGACACTCTTTGGTAATGGCAGATGTGGAATTCTCAACGAATACTCCAAAGGGAAATGCAATGATAAATACGAATATGTCCAAATCAAATCAACAACTCAGCTTTCCGCCTGCTGAATTAATACACTGCTATCCTCCATCTAGAGTCATTTTCTGGCTGTATACAACCTCATATTTCATCTCATCCATGCATCATATATCATGGCAGTCTAACCTCACGTCACGCTTCAAATAACTTTTAAAATACAACACGCTTCACCATGTGATTAAGAGTGAGATCAGGTATTGGCTTTTGCCAAGCCCGCTGTAATTACCGCTACATGCGGGCCCGTAAAGCTCTGGCTGTGACCTACATTCCCAGGGAAATACGGCGTCCAGTCCTCGCCGCAATCTCATAAACGTATAGCTGCCCGTTCCCACTGTCCAAATAAAACAGCGCCATTGTTAGCACTTCCTAAGCCCTGCCCTTTGACCCATCCCCCTTTGTCTGTGTATAGCACAGCCTGAACTCAGATGGCAGTGGCACTCATGGCTTTGATAAGGGATTACTTGTGTACTGTAAATACGATCTTGGGTTGTGGGAAGGTGCAGATGCTTTCCACATGACCACCTTGTTGAGTTGAATTATGTTGGTCAATTTAAGATCATTTCAACCCCTCGGGTTCCACTAATGCTTTTGGGTTGAATCTGATGGCAAGTTTAGATCAGGGGTTCTCAAGCTGTTTGGGTCATTTGACCCTCGTAATCCTAACTGCAATGTTTTGCAACTGCCACGTCTATCTATCTATCTATCTATCTATCTATCTATCTATCTATCTATCTATCTATCTATCTATCTATCTATCTATCTATCTATCTATCTATCTATCTATCTATCTATCTATCTATCTATCTATCTATCTATCTATCTATCTATCTATCTATCTATCTATCTATCTATCTATCTATCTATCTATCTATCTATCTATCTATCTATCTATCTATCTATCTATCTATCTATCTATCTATCTATCCAGTGGCAGGCTGTGCATTTCAACCTTGGGCCTTCAGTGACGTCACAGACATTAACACAATACATACAGTATAGGCTCGTTAAGCAGCACTTAATTTCAGGAGCATTTAAAACCATAAGTATGCATTCACAATAATGAGCAGGAAACTAAATTTATAGATATTGTCAAAAATAAAAAGATGATTTAAAATACTAAATAAAATGCCACCCAAATTATGCTGTGTGATTTTAAGCAAGTCTGTCCAATAAATTGCGCAATGTCGCAGTTTAATATAAGACACCAACCAAACAATAACAAAACAAAATATTGTTTGAAAATAAAGTAAACAGATCATTTGCATTTTGAAAATTGGCGATACAACAGCAAATAACTGAAAATGTTGAGCAGCTGAGCTTGAACGAACTTTCGTGGACGAAGGTGACTACAATGTGCCATTATAAATTGCAGGTGAGCAGATTTATTTGATACATTTTTGTATCTTTGTTGTTGCTCTGATGTTTCCTTGTTGCCTTGGTAAAACAACTTAAATGGGTAAATCCAGTGTAGCTCCAAACACCAAATCGGTCCGTTGCAAGCAATAGGCATTCCCAGCAGTACAATTTGCAGCGTTTCTCAGAGGCTGGGAGCCACGGGTACCGTTCATAATTGCTCGTCTGAAAATGACGGACAAACACTTTTCCTTGCTGGGACAGGCTAGCTAGCGCAGGAGTTGGGTTACCTCTTCGTACAATATCCAGCTTTTCGTGGAAGGTCCGTCTTGAAAATTGTGTGGAAAGTGTTCTGCAACCAGAACACTTTCCACACAAGTGTTCTTCTTCTTCGGACATTTTGGGTTAAAATGCTGTGATAGCTCCCTCTAGCAGGCGCTAATCCAATCACCGAACGTGCACGTCCAGTCTTGACGTAAGGCATTCTAGTTGGCCCCGGTGCACAGACTCGTGATCTGATTGGCTATTGCATCCTGACTATGCCCGTTCATTTACACTGCACAGGGGCCTGCTCTGTTTAATCTGAAGGCCCCAAGCAAGTTTAATTTACCTGGCAACACGAGCTATCTGAAATATGATTGGTTAAAATCTCTACCATAATAAATAAGTTATTTATCAAGTGGCTTTCAATGTTATTTAAAATAACATTATTGAAAGCCACTCGACTAAGTGGAAATAATATGACGTTAAGAATACAGAGAATAATTTTGTTGATATATTTATGAAAATAAAATAACAACATGTTATTGTATGAATGTTTAGGCCAGCAGAGAAGGCCTTGCTAGCCTGAGGGTCCGCCACTGTATCTGTGTGTGTGCGTCTGAGATTTTCACTCGGACAGTAGACAAAGGCTCGACGCAGGAAAACATGACAACATTGTATGCTTCTATTCTAACAATATATAATGCGTTTTTTTTCTTTTACAGAAAAAGAAATCATCATGTTGTCAAAATAACGAAAGTCATCATTCTTGCAAGTTATACTTTGTCTTGATGTAAGGTTAGAATCTCATGAGAGCAAAGTCACATTATTTCAAGATAAAGGCGACCATTTTGATATTAAATAAAAGATTTGCGGGGGAGAAAGTCACATCTTCATATGTGAATATCAAAAGTACATCTAGTCTTTTCTACACCATTTATTCTGGGAAACCGACTTTATCCTCTAAAAATAGGACTATATTAAAAAAACAACAACAAATCGAAGAGGCAATTTGTAAAGTTAGGACTATTTATTCGTGCGGGGATCTCAGATTTATTTGACGATACATCACATTCATGTCATAGTATTGGCCCAGAAGTGCAGTAGAGATGAGTAATTGATTGTTTTACTTAGTTTCAAATGGTGCACTGGGCCTTATGTCTAGGTAAGCAATTTTTTTGGGGAAAAAAGTGCTTTGACATGTTTGTCTTTCGATAGCTGCCTGCCATGTGCCCAAGATTGCATCTTCCACTTTGCAAGTACAAGAACGGGGAGTTCCAGCTGTTGTGCGTCCACAATTTGTGGAAATGGATGCCAGATAATGCATTTAAGCACATTTAGCATATCTGAAAATGTCATCTAGAACAATAGATGCTGGAGAAAATGTCCGAACTTCCACAAGCCTGCAATATGTATTTGTTATCCAGCTCATTTGTAATCCAGGGTCTTATAACTTCCAATTTTATTTTTGTTTATGGCAAGTGTGAAATGTATTGTTTTTCTTTATTTAGCTGCAAATTCAGTCAAACATGAGGTAAAATTAAAATAGAACATGAAACAAGAGGTAACCCCAATCTGATCTACTTGCTCCTGCATTCGTTTCCTCCAAATGAACTCCAGTGACTGGGTTTAGTTAATTCTTCAAATTTAGCCCTGGGATCTAAGTACAAACTTGATTAACATAGCCCTAGCAGTAAGGACTTCTGACCAGATGTTTCATGTCCGTGTCGGGTAGTCTTTGGTCGCGTATCTTTTACATTGGACCATTAGGTACTATTATGTAGCTGGTGTGTGGTTACAGTTCAACAGGTGGTTTTACAGTCAGAACTTGTATTTTTGCAGTGGGTTTTACTTAGCTTGGCTCATTAAGAAACAGTGGAATGACAAAGGGTTGACCTGAGATGAGTAGGAGGAAAAAAAGTGAAACTTTTTGTTTGCAAACAGGAAAAAACAGCATGTCCAAAACTAACATATGCCTCACGTCTGGACACAGAAAACAATCAGTGGTTTCCTGGTTTCGGCTATTTTTTCGGGACGCAGACATCCACTTCCCATTCCAACCCCTGCAAGCTATTTTTTGTCATGTATGCTCTTTGTGTGAGATTTGGAACTTGCCATGTCAACACAATTGATGAAAAAAAGATCCAAAACTGTTTGCATGTGCATTACGTGATGGTTTTTGAGATTGAGCTTTTTCTGTCATTCGTCTTCATATCCATCTTCAGACATATGCATTTTTTTCCCAATTTTATATGCTTCCCCTGTGTCCGAATAGCCGTTCTGTGACAAGCACAGCATACCCCAAGAGTTGAATATTAGAACACCTTTTCACCTGACTACTATGTTTTCTGAATTCAGCTTGTTAAGAGAGGTAGTCCTGTCTGCGGCCGCTCCAAATTGAGGCCATCATTGAGTATAGCTTTCATTGCATTAATGAATAGGGTGGTCTAGAGCAAGACCCCCTACATTTTTTGCCCCACAGACCAGTTTAACATCAGACAATATTTTCATGGACCGACCTTTAAGGTGTGGCTGATAAATACAACAAAATAATATATGACCTGCATGAAAAGTGTGATATTTTCTAAACATAATAATAAACACGAATGATGAAACGAGGAACGTCCACTCTGGCCGCAACACGCTCCGGTTGCTATGGTAACGTTGAAACGTGCCTTCAAAACCATATACAAATAAAAGTATATGAAAAATACGACTCACCATCACCACATATTATGCAGAGTGGGCTTGTTGCATGAGAATCTCCCGTTGAGATAAATCCATAATTTAAGTCGGACTCCTGATGCTGTCTATTAAATGTAGCCTTTTTTTTTCTTGAAAGTCATAGGCTCCTCTTCTGTCTCCAGACTGAGCCTTTTCCCCTTTCTAAAGACATTTATTTTTTACTCATTTTGCTCGCTCCCGGGTTCATTTTAGCGGTAACCTATCACATGACTGAGAAGCGCGCCTATGACCTGCGTCAAGAGTGACAGTGACAGAGAATCCGGTAATTTTTCTAAGTAAAACATTCCAACATGAATCAAACAAAAGTTATGGAAGGTATTTATTCTTTCTGTGCGGCCCAGTACCAAATGACCAACGGACCGGTACCGGTCCGCGGGCTAGGGGTTGGGGACCTATGGTCTAAAGGACTGTGAATAGGCTTGATGCTATATCCAGTCAAGAGCCTGGAGAAAAAAAAGCTAACTCCAATGAGGAATGTAAAAAAAAGAAATTATATTTTCACTTGTGAAGGTGGCACGTTGTTAGCAATATTAACCATGAATAATGACAAAGCGTGTCAGCGTAGTCACGGCCCGCACTTGAAAAAATGCTGTCGATCTTGGCCCTGGCGAGGAGCCAAGTCATGGCTGGCAAATCCTGGCATGGGGGCAGTTTTATGTAAACTAGTAAATCATACTAATAGGAGCGAAATCTAAACTCAGAAGGGCTCAGTCACGATTGACGTGGTTGTCCAATTTCACACTTGATGCGGGGGCAGGCATTCGAGAGACTGAGAATACTAGAGCATCTGGACAGCATCTTCATAGTATCCCGCCAAGACTAATGGATAAAGTGTGCATACTTGAATATCGGACAGCCATGATAGTTGACCCTTACCACACATTGCAATCAGTATTTTGTCACATCTAATTTACCGTGACGTGTCTTCCAGGTCCCAATGCACACCTTTTCTACAAAATTGCATCAGGCGATTCACAGGGCCACTTTGTTATAACCAAAGAGGGCGTTCTACAAACCAAGAAGGCCTTGGACAGGGAGACGCAGTCCTTCTACAACCTGGTGATCACGGTCAATGACCTGGCTCCGCCGCCGATGACCCGCTTCACCAGCACAGCCCAAGTGTCCGTCATCCTCTTGGATGTCAACGACTGCCCACCCACGTTTATTTCCCAAAAGATGACGTACATCCAGGAGAACACACCGGTGGACACATCCGTGTTCACTGCCCGGGCTACGGATGCTGACAGCGGGCCCAACAGCTACGTCCAGTATTCTCTCAAAGGACCCTTCGGTAACAAGTTCAGCATCGGCACTATCGATGGGGACATTAGGTTGATTGGAGAACTGGACCGAGAGGAGCTCGCCAACTACACTCTGACAGTGGTGGCAACTGATAAAGGCGAGCCGCCGCTGTCCTCCACCATGGATGTGACCATGTTGGTTCTGGATGTCAATGACAACACACCAAGCTTCTCCCAAAATATCTACGACATTGAGATCGAAGAGAACACCTTGAGCGGGACAGACATCATCCAGGTGTTTGCCACAGACGCAGACGAAGGCACAAATGGGCAAATCCGCTTCTCTGTCTCAGGGGGAAATACCAACGGAGACTTCAGAATGGATTCGGTCACAGGGATGGTGTTGGTGGCCAAGCAGCTGGACCGGGAAGTCCAGTCTTCTTATTCGCTGGCAGTCCAAGCGTCTGACCGTGGAAGCAGTCCAAGGGTAGACCGCGCGACGGTGAACATCGTGTTGCTGGATGTCAATGACTGCTCGCCTGTGTTTGAGCTCTCTCCTTACACAGTCAACGTTCAGGAAAACCTTCAGGAGCTACCGAGAAACATCCTGCAGGTGACTACATTTACTTTTCTTTTATCAAGTGGTTGACTTATTTAAGATGTTACAACATCAATAAACCTTCACAGACTGAGTGTCTGAGTGAGAAGATGACTGTATTTTTGAATGACAGTCGTGAGACCTTAAATGAGATAATGCTGTAAAGTAATTTATTGTAGCTAACTCAATAAGTGCAGCTATGCCAGTGGTATCGCTGCCACTGTCGTGGTGGATGTTTCTTCTCACCGCATGTCATGAGAAAAACTAGAGACTACAATTTGTCCCGCGCAATTTAGACTCTGAGGGAGTTCATCGAAATATGTGACTTGGCTTAAATGCGCCACAGAAGTTATTACGCTCATGACCACCACGGTAATTTAAATGAGCCGCAAATAAAAATGGAGAACGACTAATTTCCAGAGACGGCCCTCTCTGGAGTCAGTTGGGAATCAGCAAGTATGGTTCCTCCAGCCTCCCTTTTTTTGCTGACTCCCAGAGTAAATCCGGTTGGGCAAAGTGAATAAGTAAATGAACTTCCTGCACTCAATAATTACCTTCATGGTACAGCTGCGATTAGATTGACCTTCTGGTGGAACGTTGTTAATCTCAACGAGTCAACATCACACATTTATGCTCTCAGCTAATTCTATCGTATCAATGCGATACAAATCACAATCGCATCATAACCGAATAATGTTTGGTGGTGTAGAAAAAGGATGAATGGAATATTTAGCAAATTATCTGCTCTTATATCGCAGAGCTATCTTCCAAATAAAATCACTTTGAGGCATGCACATGCAGAAGTTACGTCCTTCTCCGTTTGTTTAAGGTTGTCGCCAGGGACGACGACCAAGGCGCCAACAATCAGCTCAGCTACATGCTGAGTGGAGGCAACGACGAAGGTGCCTTCAGCTTGTCGTCCAGTGGTCAACTGAGTCTGACTCAGACTCTGGACCGCGAGGCTCAAGGGGAATACATCCTGCTGATCACAGCCACAGACTCGGGTGAGGTGGCATTCCCAGTTTCTTAGCTATGAGGGCTGGCATAAAGAGTAATTTTCATTTGTTTTTGCAAGAACTTATTTCATTTCCAGAATAGATTCCTCATTTCTGCAATTGTAGCACTATTTCTTTTCTTTAAACGGGTGATTGGGTTTTTCTGGTGAGCCCTGTCCTTAAATGGTCAGTTTTGGAGTTTGGTAACATACTTGCAGATCACCCAGGAAAGAATCCGATAAACTTGTGTGCAGTAAACAAATATTTTGATTTCACAGTGAGTGCAGCGCTCGTTTTGTGTGGCCCGATAAGCTAAACATTGGAGAGTTTTTAGCTTGCAAACCAGCGGGTGTTTTTTTACGATCTGTTCCCGAGAAATCCATTGAGCGGGTTTGACTGAATCGTATCTCGGGTTTATTTGGATATGGCGGTAGGGCTTGTTTTAGTCAGATAAAAGCTTAACTTGTTATTGCTCGGAGGTCAGTTAATGTGCAGTTAAATGAGAACATGCGTTGCCTTGTTGCAGCCAAATCACATGGTGTCTTGACTAAGTATATGTTTCGGCCCCCCTTCCCAAAGCCACTCTGGCATAGTTGTCATGATCTATGGGTGGTTCTGTATCATTCCTGGACATGTGCTGTATTTGGGACTGTGCAGAGGCCTCTGTGAAAATTGTTTCAAAGATTTGCATTGAATGGTCCCTGGAGAGTTGAATGAAGGACTGGGAGGGGAGTCTTCAGTCTTTGGCTTAAGATCAAAGTCTTCGGGATGGCTGTTGAAGGACAGGTCCTGGGGTCTAAATTTGAACGACCTGACTATGACACCATATATTTCAAAGAACAAAAGATGGAATTGTATTTTTACTCCTTGAACTGGCTGTTTCTAATCATGTCTTTCTGTTTGTGAAACCCGCTTTATCGCAGTCATTCTCTCCATTTGATGCTTCACATTAGTGACAGCCCATAAACAGAAGATGTCAGTCGAGGAGGGAATTGGAAAAAAAAAACAGTTCCAGGTTCTAACTGTCGCCCTTATAAATCTCTTATAAACCATATAAGCAATGTTTCGAATTAACATGCTTATATTATTAGTAGCCATACAAGTGTAACAACTGTTAATATTAGGATGGAAAAACAAAACGGTTCTGTTATTTTTTTAAAAGAAATATTGCACATTTGTTTTCAGATTTTGAAGTGTTTCCTCGGTATAATAAAAGTTCTCTTGCCTTCTGAGGTCAGAACACACAACCTCAAAAGAACTTTGCACGACTGATGATGAGCTTGTTGCTACCCCCCCCCCCCCCCCGCCCTCCCAGGAGTCCCAAAAATCAGCATTTGTCATTTTCACTCAATTTCAGCCATTAAAATCAATTGTCAATTAATGTAGCACACCCTTGAATGTGCCTCATATAGACTACACAAATATTTCCTGCTTCAATATCAAATCCATCACCAAATTCAAATATGTAAATTATCCAACCATCCATTTTCCGAACCGCTTAATCCTCACTAAGGTCGCGGGGGATGCTGGTGCCTATCCCAGCTGTCTTCGGGCAGTAGGCGGGGGACACACAGAACCGGTTGCCAGCCAGGGAGGCCGGAGCTGGAATTGAACCCGTTACCTCTGTACTGTGTAGTCGACGTGCTAACTAACCACTGGACTACCAGACCGCTATGTAAATTATGAGTCTCTGAATACCAACACTTTTGGCTTTGACAGGACAGTGCATGAAAATGGCAGATTAGCTGCCAAGGCATGGGTGGAGAAACTCTGAAAGGGGCAGTATTTTGTAAACCCAAAGTCCGGCCTGGGGGCCAAATGTAGCCCGTGTTCAAATTTCTACTGGTCCGCAGCCTCTTGTATAAAATTTATAATGTGTGGCTTGTCAGTACTGTTGACCACAGTAGAAAATACAAATATAAAAATAATTATTTTATATGTCACTAGAAGATGGCACAGACCTGTGGCAATGTGCTCGAGTGCTTTTGGAAATGCCTGCCTCGCCGAACACACCGCTCTCAAATTTGTGTTAGGTGTCAGAGTGAACCCCTCGCTGCATGACTTTAGCATGGCCCTTTCCGTGTGCTTTCTAAAATGGAGACTATAGCGAAGAAAAATAAAGTTTGGACAGGGAGAGCCGGTGCTCCCAGGACTGGTGGAAATTGGCATATAATGTTTTCAAGGAGTTCAATATCAAGAGTTAGGACGAGATAAAACAAGGTGACTGGTAACGAACATCGTGAAAAATTAAAGCAACTCAAAGCGAAGCGGAATGGTCCCCCCCCCCCGCACCTTTTCACCTCACCAAATCTGGGCCTCTTTGCAAAAGGTATTCATAAATTACTTTGTCTCAACAAGGCAGCAGTCGCTATAGCCTGGTTCAATGCCATTTATACATGTTTATATCCATAATTAATATTGTTTCGACACATATCTATTGATTTTTCTCAGGTTACACGGACTTAAGTGAATGTCTGTGCCCTGATGGTTTCTTCATGTTATATTTAGCGGCTTGCTCGCTTGAAAATTGTGTTTAGAAGTTTGTGCCACATGGAAAGAGCTACCCTACGAGTGAACATACTAATTTAGCGCCGGACGGCTTTTTTGCACTGTTCACATGGAGTCCATATTTAGAGCCCTTGACAGCACTTCCAAAATATTTTGACAAGACATTTTCAGTACAATGTTGGTGCGAGGCTACGAGAGCGACAGAGAGAGAGAAAGGATTTGGGTCAGAATATCAAAATATCAAAAAACCCATAATCAAGGGCCCAGTCTAAATTATCCAGCAGTGTTTTTCTCACATTTTTGAGGCCTGGGCCCCAAGACGACAGAGGCAAATGCCTTGACAGGCACGATTTGGCGCAACAGGCTGAAAAGGTGGATACTGCAGACGTGTCTCTGCGTCCCGTGTCTCGGGCAGCTCCTTCCTGACCGCATTTGACATTTCAAAGGCCGCCTTTATCTTGCCCCGAGGTGCCAGATCTTTGCTCAAAGACATACGGCGGAAAGACAAATTAGCCTGTCAGACAAGATATCAGCACTGAGACTACAACTGGATGGAAGTTTCAGGCCAGAGTTGCGCTATCGTGTCTCCTGCACTACGTTTCTGCCTTTTTCGTATCGCCTCAAGTCATCACAGATATATTGTGCCTCGAACACCTGGCAATTGAATTGTCTGATTGTTGGATGCAGTGGTGCTCTGTGAAATCGTACAGAGTTGTGGTGTGACAATTCGGCATGTCATCACTGAGCAAGTGGAATGTGGCCTTCAATCAGGCTCTATCAATAAGAGTCCCATGAACAGGGCTTCTGAATGCTTTTGCCTTTGCGGGCTGTTTTCAAGTGAAACAACATAATTGACTGCAGTTTTTTTTGATGGAGCCACTCAGCAACGACCCACGGACCCCTGGAGATCACAGGACCTCAGTTTGAGAGCGACTGCACTAGAGAGAGATCACAAGCGAAACATTTCACCGCCTTTGTTTATGGGAAAAGCTCTTTACAACATTCCTGAGTAAACGAGTACATTTTATTGCCAAGATTCGGCATTATCTGCAGACAAAATGCGAAAATACCGGAAAATTAATGCTAAATCTGAATCCCACTGCTAACGAAAACAACATTACACGACAGTACACGTTAACTTCGGGGACCAAGCAGAAGCCAGAAAAAGGTATGGAAAGGACTTCAATGATGTTGTTTCTGCGCTCCTCGAGAGAGTTTTTTTCAGAGTCTGTGTGTAGCGGTGAGAATGTTCTCAGGGCACACTGACATGCCCTGACCGCATTCGGGCACATTTATTAAAGAGAAGCGAGAATAAATCTTTAAACCTATGCCCATTATGGTGGATCTGGTCACACAGAAAGCCCATGTTTTTATATTCTCAGTGTTTGTATTTGTGCATTGCATAAGTGGTGGCCGAAATGTTTGAGCATCTCTCTGGGGTGAAGAAAGATATGTTCAACAGAAACAGATTTGTACAGATTTCCTTGATTTCTGTTATTTCTGTTTAATCAATTTTCTTTCAAGAAACAAGTCCGTGATAAATGAGACAAGAAAACACAACCGCAAACTCATCAGCTAGCAAATCAAAAGTGCTTGGCATAAATTGTGTCATCGTCCATTATTAGGCTAAATAAATAGGCTTGAGCATTGGTCAATCATTTCCCAATTGGAAATCATGAATTACAGATTTCACAATTCACTCAAACCCACCCGAACAACCAATGAATTGGCTTTAGAGTAGTCATGGAAGTGTGTTCTTATTTATTCAATTGTAGCGTCATTTTTGTTCTGTCATAAACAATTATTATCTCTTGCTGACAGTTATGTTAGCAAGAAGCTAACTCGTGCTTATGGGCACGTTTTCACTTCTCGGTATGTGTGGTTTTATGGAAATAGTTTTGGAGAGTGTACAAAATCAAAGTTTTAAAAGGTGGTGGTGTGCATGCATCGGCCTCAGATAGGTGCACTTTTTACAATTTTTTTTTCTCTCCCAGCCAGGATGTCCCCTTCCTGCTTTGCTCATTTTATCCCAGCTCGCATTTACTCTTATCCACGAACGATTTTCGATAGCTATCCAAAAGTTACAAGACACTTTTATTTGTATGGTAATGGCCATTTTGAGCCGCTTAGCACAGGTGCTTGTGATCATGTGGTGCCACTGTACATTACACTAAAGAGACTGACTAGATGGTCACTATTTTACTTTCTAGATTTTCTAAAACACTGTGAATAACGTCACCTTTGTCACAAGAACACAAAAATTAAAGTCACTCCATTAAACTTTACCACGAGCCTTGAAACCTTAGTATCTTGATACTCCCTCCTTGCTTGTATCCAAACCATTAAACCTTCATAGCATATGGAGAGCAAGTTAAGGCAAAGCCAAGCACTCAATAATTAAATAACAGATCTAATATTTAGACAGGGCGGCCCGGTAGTCCAGTGGTTAGCACGTCGGCTTCACAGTGCGGAGGTACCGGGTTCGATTCCAGCTCCGGCCTCCCTGTGTGGAGTTTGCATGTTCTCCCCGGGCCTGCGTGGGTTTTCTCCGGGTGCTCCGGTTTCCTCCCACATTCCAAAAACATGTGTGGCAGGCTGATTGAACACTCTAAATTGTCCCTAGGTGTGTGTGTGAGTGCGAATGGTTGTTCGTTTCTGTGTGCCCTGCGATTGGCTGGCAACCGGTGCAGGGTGTCCCCCGCCTACTGCCCGAACACAGCTGGGATAGGCTCCAGCACCCCCCGCCACCCTAGTGAGGATCAAGCGGCTCGGAAGATGAATGAATGGATGAATGAATAATATTTAGATGTAATTTGATTGATCTTGCTCATAACTTGGCAAATTCATCACTGAGCTTGTGAGAAAGCAAGCATTTACTCCGTTTGTGGTGTTTGACACTGGGGACATCTCTCAGCCCAAACCCAACTGCAGCCATTCACCGGGGGTTGCCGTGGACAGAGTCACATTAAAAGAAGCTTTGTCGCAAGGCAACAGGTTCTCAGAGGCGCAAAAATGTCAATGTTGCCTCGTCTGCGGCCAATGTTCTCCTCTTATGTCATTTTATTTACCGCCGGCCCTTAAGAGCACAATCGAGCCGCAGTCAATAAAGCGTAATTATCAGTTTAGCCTTAAGCTTCAACCTACAGATGGGCCATCTCATAAAATTTACACATGCCTGCATCTCTCTTCAGAGTCAGCCTCTTGTCTGTTCCATGAATCCGGTTGTTTGAACATCTCGGCCTTCCTGTGTGCATCTCAGCTTAACTTTTTTTCACCAGAAGCATCAGTCGCTCGCATATTGAAGGGACAGATTATCTTTTGTGCCAACAGAGACACTTAACTTTTTTTCACCAGAAGCATCAGTCGCTCGCATATTGAAGGGACAGATTATCTTTTGTGCCAACAGAGACACCCAAACCTCCGCTTTAGTGTAGCTTAGGCTGGCCAACTCAGGGCGACTCACAGCCTTTCCCAGGAGGTGGGAGCCTCTGTTTCTTCCAGATCAACACCACACCATCACCACCACTTCCAGCAACCCGTCAGCATGCTCAGTCATAGCAGCTGCAGCATCAAAAACAGATTGCTTAATCACCATTAACATATGTATTTGTACCAACTCCTGTTCACAAAGTATGGTCATGGCACCTCCTTGGTGATTAATGTGATTTGTCCATTGGAAATGTACACTAATAAGGTGCTTAGACTTTGGCATATGTTTACACGAGACAATGCTTTTTGAGCTGAGGGGCTTACACGGTGGGATGGGGGTTATGTGTGTGCGTGGGGTGGGTGGGCTGTCTGTAGCTCTTAAGCATGGAAGAGGAAACAACAGATGGTCACATGGCCTTATTTTGTCCCATTGCGCCGAAAGCTTGTTATTTTAGACACAGCGTGCTTGGAGTTGCTCAGATATGGTTCAGCAATTAACGGACCGCAAGAATTTAGACAAACAAGCAGAATTGGTTCTGGATTATTTTGAACTATCAATCAGGGATCGGACTTTGGATGCCCTTGCCTCTGAAGATAAATAATATATGTATGTGTAAATCCATCCATGTTCTCATCAACAAAAGTTTGGGAAATTGATTGCAAATGTATCTGAATGAGATGCAAGGAAATTATATATTTGAACGACGTTGCCCAAGTTCCACCAAGACAAAGTTTTCTCGCTCTTTGAGATCATAAACCTCATCCTTTGTCGCATCTCATCCCCTGAGGACCCAATAAACCTGTCTGTGTCGGCCAGCTCGGTTATGATACTCGGACTGGACTTTTGTTTTTCCTTCAATCTTAAACATCAGTGTGAGACAAGCCTTACGAATGAAAGGTGAACACGTGTTCAATAACTAAGAAGATGATGTCATTGTTTTTTTTTCCAACATCTTTGCACATGTTGAACCGAGTGACCAAACGTTTTTTCAGAGATTTTTTAATGCTGTTGCCTTTCTAACGCCTTAACCTATTCAGAACTCTATCACTTGGTGTAAAACTGCTCATACAAATGTGTCGATGCAGATTCTCAGTCAGCCAGCCCAGGGAGTTTAATCAAAGGCAAAAAGACTTAGTTTTGTTGGATGAAGACATTTCATATGTGATCCAAGCCATCAGACATGAAGACATTTTTTTTGTTTTGTTTTTTTCCTGATAAGAGGTCATCATGTCTTCGAAAACTAGTACCTGTATGTCTTATTGCCTTTGATGACCAAGATCATCTCAACCTTGGGACCTCTTGTCAGAGACATTCACAGCCCATTTTTGTAGAAATCAAAAACAAAGATAGATAAGAAAACCTTTACTTGTCTCTCAATGGAGAAATTCCCAATTTACAGAAGCAAAATTATGAAAGGGAGAAGTAGAAGAACAAAAAGTATAGAAATACATATAAATTATAAAATGCAAAGACAATATAAGCACATTTAAAATGGGTGAGTGGGGTGAGTCCAGGTTTTCAGGTCTGATTGCATAATTTTTTATTGTTTTGTAATCATTTAAAAAATGTATTGTTCAAAAATGTCTAGCCTAGTAGTCCTGTAAAATCATAATAACAGTATAATGTAAATGGAAATCAGTGAGTTTTATGTCAGTACCCTCATAAACCAAGTACCCCTTACAATGTAAGGGGTGGGCAATTATTTTCCCGAGGGGGCCAAATGAGAAGCAGAAAATATTGGGGAGGGCCGGGCCAAAAGTTAGAAAAAGAAAATAAAGAAGATGGCGGCCCGGTAGTCCAGTGGTTAGCACATCGACTTCACAGTGCAGAGGTACCAGGTTCAATTCCAGCTCCAGCCTCCCTGTGTGGAGTTTGCATGTTCTCCCCGTGCCTTCGTGGGTTTTCTCCGGGTGCTCCGGTTTACTCCCACGTTCCAAAAACATGCATGGCAGGCTGATTGAACACGCTAAATTGTCCCTAGGTGTGAGTGCGCATGGTTGTTCGTCTCTGTGTGCCCTGCGATTGGCTGGCAACCGGTTCAGGGTGTCCCCCTCCTACTGCCCGAAGTCGGTTGGTCTAGGCTCCAGCACCCCCCGCGAACCTAGTGAGGATTAAGCGGTTCGGAAAATGAATGAATGAATTAATAAAGAAGATAGCACAATGTAACATTCTCCTCCACCATCACACTCAGCACCGGTTCCCCTCAAGGATGTGTACTGAGCCCCCTGTTGTTCATGAGCAAGCATGAGCGGGCCCGCACCGGGCCCGCGGGCCGTATTTTGCCCACCCCTGTTAAGGCTTACATTGTTTTCCTACTTGTCAATAAGAAATCTGTGACCCACCCTTGGGTCCTGACGCACAGGTTGACAGCCACCTACCCAGATCATTGTTTCCATGAGTTGTTTTACCTAACTAAATTTTGAATGATGTCAGGTATCAAAACAAATCACCTGCGCTTCCTTGTGAGCACATTTTTCTCACAAAATTTTTCAAATTTTACTCTGTCTTTATATGTTCTATTTACTGAGTTACTGTAGACACCTACGCATGGAAATGTGTTGCTCTTTCATCCTTAACATCAGAACCGATTTAATGTTTTGGATATTACCCAAGTAAAAGTGCAGTTGTCTTCCATTCAAACTTGGGTTGTTTGATGGACAAAAGAATGTCAAGTCATAGCGCTTGATGACTTCCATACTTAGCCCCTGAAATAAGATTATCCTTATGGATTAACACAGGTGAGGTATTGTGTTGATTGCCTTATCACTTGACCGATGGGCAAGCTCCAAATTCGTGGAAGGATGACGGAAATGCAAACATTTGAATTTGTCATGCATCTCTTATATTACCGTTACAGTATATAATCCTTTGATGTGTTATCTGGCTTTGTTTTGTCCAGGGATTCAAGTCAGGCGTCATTTGATAGGCTACTGATTGTGTCACTAGTTAGTGAGGGTCCAAGGAATGATGGGGAGGAGGGAAGGAATGGTTGGATCAAAATAAGAAAGGCAGATTTTTGCAACATGAGCAAACGTGTTTCCAAATATGAATCCAAACTCCTGTTTGTTGTTAGCTCACAACCGCAATTTTTCATTTTCAAACAACGAGCGAGAGTGTCATTTCAAAACAACACGAGTCCGAACTGTTTCAACCCGAACTATGTTCTTTCCCTCAACCTCTGTCTCCGCCTGTCTCCGCCTGTCTTGTGCCTAAACCGAAGCGCTGACATACCTAAAAGATGTCGATCATTGCATCCTATCAAAGAGATACTTACTTGGTGACAAAAATGGACAAAATGACCACGTTTGTGCTCCGAATCCAGTTAACGTGCTTGGGAATGTGAAATCACTTGGCGACAGGCTTGAATCAGCACACCGAGGCCACATTAAAATGGCGATTGAGCACAACTACCGCACAAAGAAAAAGAACAAAGGGCTCGGGGGGTGGTGGGAATTGCAGACGGAAAAATTGTTTTGCAACCACAGAGACAGCTGGCATTCCTCCTGTGAAATTTCCAACAGCTCTCTTTCTGAGACAAAAAAAAAAACAACAACATGATGTCATTTGCTTGATGTCGTACTCGGGCCGCCGAGCTGGCACCTCCCTAGACTGCAATCTTAACGATCAATGACCCTGACAGTCTCCGGCAGATTCCAAGCAAAGACTGGATGTGACGCTGGCTCATTCCACTCCTGTTCAGTCATTCCATTGTGGAATATGAGGAGGTGATTGCGGTTTCCGAATGCATCCCAGGATTGTTTCACTTACTATTACAGGGATGGCGCAAACCAAGTATTGCTCGCGGGCCACGTCCAGCCATTCTCCGTTCTTTATTACGGCCCAAACAATACTGTGTTGACTTTGAAACTGTCCTGTATAGTTTTTGTCTTACATGAGCCTTTTCTCACTAAATTAACTTCATAAAATGTACAGTCAAACCTCGGTTTTCAAATGTCTCTGTTATCGACCAAATCGGATTGCGACGAGAAAATTCTATATTTTTACATCTCGGATTACGACCAAAAAACGTTTTTTGACCAAACTGAGCAAACCCGAATACGCCACTCGAATCCTATAGGCTTCCTTACACGAGGAAGTGACGCTTCCTTGTGTAATGTTCATTGTGAGCAGACGTGTTTGTTGTGATTTACGCAAATCTGACTTTTTTTTTTTAATTTCTGCATAGTGTATTAGCCTAATCATGGGCGAATAAAATAGTTTCGGATTTCAAACAATTCGATTTTCGAACAGCCTTCTGGAACGGGTTATGGTCGAAACCCGAGGTATGACTGTATTTATTCATTTATATTTAGCATTAGCTGCCGGTTTTCAAAGCAGATATCCCCCGATTGCCAGCTGTTTTAGAGCATTTTGGTTGATCTTTCAGGTCCCACAAAATTGGGCGATCTGGACCAGTTACAAACACTAAAACTACCAAAGAGCAGAAAGATAGCTTTTATTCCATTCTTTAGTAATTAGCAGTATAAGATGGGTTGGTTTTTCGCCAGTTTCGGACCATCAAGTGGAAAACAAAGCTTTTTGTGAGTAACATCTCAAGCAGAACTGTGGCTTTCACACCAGTTTTTGGATTTTGTGACATCCCAAACTATGAAACAAGATAAACACGACTGAGACAGTGCTTTTGCTGGCAAAATAATAATATATGCCATCAACAATGCCCTTCTTTGTAATCGATGTGACAAGCTGAAGTTCATCCATTTATCTTCATCTTCAATTCAAAAGCTGTGCTGATCACTATATTCGTCAGTGGCAAATATAAATCTCTATGGCAGTAAATGAGTTAATTCTTTGATATCAACACATTTTTATTTAAATAGTCTAAAAATCTATTCATCGTGTTTTTATTTAAATAAACAGCTGGTTAATTAATTATAATGAAGCAAAGTCAAAATACTTCAATCCTTTTCAGCAATTTTCTTGAGCATTTCTCCTTATTAGGGTGGTAGGTGAGCCGGAGCCACCCAAAGCTGAGTTTGGGTGAGAGGTGGGGTCTCCCTCCGGGACATGTCAGCAGCCATTCACAAGCCACATATTGAGATCACAACCAGTCACACTTAGGTGTAACCCTCATGAGCGGAAGCACGTTAGAAAACGAGTGGGCGGATCATTTATTCACATTTTTATTTTTATGATTTAGAATTCATATAATTGTAATGAATTCTTTCATTGAACACAAATGTTAAATGTACATGCAAAACCTCACCAACATTTGTTTGTATTTAAATAAATCATCCAATTGTTGAATGAGATCAATGAATAAATATGTTTCAGTGAACTGCTTTAATTCAGAAAAAAGGCTGAATTCATGCAATAGATTTTGCAAAACCCTTGACCATGCTATTGACTGGTGGGCCAGATTAAAAAGCGTGTTACGTTAAGCTCAAAATTGTCCTTAGTAGTGAATGTGAGTCGGAATGATTGTCTTTGTGTGCCCTGTGATTAGCCAACGACCAGCTCGAGGTGTTCCCTGTCTCTCGCCCAAGTCAGCTGGGCTCCAGCTCGCTTGCAAACCTCTGAGGAAAAGCAATATAGAAAATGGATAATTGAGCATATGTTACTTTTTTATCATCTACAAATGATCAGTTGCATCTGTTTTGAACACACAAATGTGACCCTCAAGCACAAAAGTTTGCCCACACATGTATTACAACACGCTTGATGGTGGAGGGGGGAGTTATTGAAAAGTCGGAAACGGGTCTTACACTGCGGCTGCGGTGTTGATGTTGATTTCCCAACCATATTTAGAGCGTCTCACCTTCAGCTTAACAATCACAATGTCCATTAACACGCATTCGCATACGTGCCAAGATATCCAGTTCCTATCCTAATTCTGTCGGCCCACGCTATGTAACAGGATAGATGTGAATTATTCGTACGTTGGCCAGCAGGCCCGGCGGAGACAGCTGCCAGGGGGTTATGTGATATCAGAGGGCTCCGAGGGGCTAAGACCGCACGTCTCGAGGCTTTGGACGAGCAGCAAGAAGCGCTATGGCCGAGAGAGATGTGAGAAACGCTTCCCGTCTGATCCCCGCGCCTGTCGACAACGTCGGGGTCGGCACGGGGTCAGGGCCGCTCAGGGGGAGTCTTTAAGTGCACTTTTAGGCGGGGGCGAGTGTGCGCTGCGCTTACGTAGGATTAGCCTCAGCGACGTCCCCATGCTTGCGGTGGATGAGGCATTTGCGGGTCAAAGGTGGCACAAGTGCTTGGCGGAGAAGGCTGACTGTGTTCTCCCCAGGCGGTAAACAGGTTGTGACATCACATCCTCCGCCCGGGGGAGTCAAAAGAATCGAGTGTGGACACAATCACGCACAGCTTGTGTGTGTTTCCGACCTAAATAGTGAAACAATACTATCAAAGGTATTTTGAGACCAGCGTATTTGATATCCATTTATCCAAACGTTTTCGACACTGGCTGTACTGTACTGCCTTACTGTACTTAAGTAAAGTGAGACCATTATCCTCGCAGGTGCTCCCATTTTTTCAATGCGTGCTCTTAAAAATATCAAAAATGTCACCACGGAGTGTGTGCATGTTTTCATGCTCCGACCGGGACATACAGCAAAGCGCTCACACTCTCCATCCGCCTGTCAGGTTGCACACAGAAGGTGGGAGCGCGTGTCAGGTTAAATCTTTCCTGTATCAATTAAATAGATACAGAGCAAAGTCTGGATGTTTCCTTTGCCACGTTGATGGCAATCTATCGTAACGACAATTTTTTTTTCTATAAAGGACAGCTTTCAATCCAGATTTCTCACAGTCACTGAGGCTCACGTGACACACTTCACGTTTTGGCAACGGAGACTGCGCGCATGTCTATTGACAGTGGAATTATAAATATTGTCAGGTACGATCATTGAAAAATACAATATGTACATGGCCCGTTGGGTTTCGAACTATTAACTATTATATTATTATATTAACTATTATTATTATTATTATATTAAATGATTGGCTGTATGGATAGCTTAATCATTGACGCTTTCGGCGAGACGCGAGGTGCATTCAAATGCAGTCGGATATTTCACATTCCAACTGGATAAAGCACTTCAAGGTACATTTTGTCGAATTTAGTGCCATCCAATGTTGAATGCAACAAACTCAGCTCGAAGCACATGCATTTTAAAGCACGAGCACTTCAGTGCCTCAGAGAGACCGTACTTTGCAAGCTTACCACCAATTACTTCAGCGTAGGTGCAAACAAAATGTCACCTCAGAAGAATTTGAGTATTCACTAAAGTGCTGAAGTACGTGCATCTCATTTTTACACTCGCTGTAATCATGATTGTGAGGTACTCCATTCCCTAAACCTGTCTCCTTCGAGTATCCATAGCTGAAAGATGGAAGCGACATGTGGCATCCTCCTGTGTGGGGGGCCGAGGCCCATGTATTATAATATAATTTTAAAAATAATAATCTGTTGTTGGAATGCAACATATTTGCATTTTAGTGAAATTCATGGTGGGGTTTTGAAAGACTGAACCTCGAATAATCAAAACACTTAATACACTGTCCCATTCATAGCTTAAACCTTCGAAAGATGTGGACTTAATCAATCAAAAGCTTACATATCAAGAATGATGAGGGTGAGATTCCTTTGCTATTTTACTTAATTCCAGTCTGGATTCTATATTTTCACTTATGTCATAAATCAAACCACTCGGCTTCCATCCTTCTGTCTCGTGGTTGGGATGTTAAAGGTAAAATATTTAATGAGATTTTATGTTCCCCAATGGCTTTCATAATAAACAACAAATATGTTGGTGCCCTGAAGATTTTGTTCATACTGGAGATTTATATGTACACGCCTAGTATTTACTGCATGTATTATTTTAAATAAAAATATAATGAAAGTGAATGCAAACAAGTAAATTGCGTTTATAATAATAATAATAATGCATTTTATTTAAAAGCGCCTTTCATGCCACCCAAGGACACTGTACAAACAATAAGAAAATACAATGTAAAAATTTGTAAACGAGATGTTATATAAAAACAGGACATAAAATCATAAAAACATAGGAAATGGAAGAGTTATGTGTTGTAGGCAATTCTGAACAGGTGTGTGTTTATGTGGTATAATTCCTGTGCATACTTTGTGAGTTGGAAATATGCATTTAAGGGGCGTGGCCACGTGAGTGACATCAAGAGCTGGGTTTGGCCCGTCTGTCTGTGCGCGTCTAGGCGGGAGTTGTGGCCTACAGGAGCTCCCTGCGAGTGGTCTCATTTTATATTTGACTTTGTCCCTTTGAATAAATAAACTCACCCACATCACAACCAGAATCATCTTCATTGGCCAAGTATGTACAATGCCTAAATTGCTCCATTTTGTTTTTTCACTTCACTCAAGCGGCAGGATCTGAAACTCACTCAGTACCAAACTCGTAACGTTTGACTTTTTGTACCAAGCAATCTGTTCTGTGTACTTTTCCCACCGTGATCTCATCTTTTCCAAAAATCGTCATTCCTCTGCTCCCTGAGCCTTTTGGTAGAGGTTGCTGTTGTCTAGCTAGCGGCTGAGCCCTTGTGAGAGCTAAGCAGCTCATCTTTGATCAACAACAGCCTGACTGCTAGACACACTTTGGCTGCCAGTAGTAGCGCTAAAGTGACACTGGGATCAATTAAAGAGGATCAGCTCTAATCGGTTGCCAGGACGACCACACAAAAAACTTGAAAGACACAAGACGGGCGGATTGACTGTTTGGCCTAATGTGCGGGAATATAACAATGTCAAGACCGTGCCAAATATTTTTTGCGCCACATTTGTCAGCAGACTTCCATGTTTAAATCTGCAATCATTTTGGAATTACACGTCTTTCCTTATTCTTCTAAATATATAAGGGTGGCAACAAGCCATCACCTAAAAGTCAACATTGTCCATATTTAGTAGGAAACGGAGATCCTGAATTGGAACTGCGAGGAACGTGACTCATTTTTTTTGGCAACGAGCCAATAAAAGATGTCTTCTATGGCCTTTTTGGCGAAGCAGATCAAAACGTTTACTGTTACCTCGTATATTCCCCTCTGGGACTCGGCTCTCTAATTACCACTCACGTTCTGAGCAGAAAAGCCAGGTAGATTTTAGGATGAATATCTGTTTATTAAATCAAGCCCAGCAATGCAGTGAGGGTTTAAGCAAAGCAAAACCCAGTATGGCCCAATCATGTTGCATTTGATGAGTTTAATTTGCTTTTAGACTCCCGCATCCACAACTTAATCACCTTCATTTTGTCTTTGTTTGGTTCTATTTAGATCGCTTGGTTGGTTTTTACGATCCATCTTTCTGGTATTCCTTTGCCAGTAGTCGGGTAATTGTGTTCAAGCGAACATATTGAAATTTTAATCTACCCTTTTGCCGCAAATAGTGCCTGGGGGCCGTGACTCAATCGCAAACTGCTACCAGTACGATTTGTCATGTGAAAGTGAAATCAAAATGAGTCTTATGCAGAAATGTCGAGAAACAAGGCAGACTGGGTGGAGCGGCCACGTCAGTGTACTAAGCATCGTCTACGAAGGTCATTTTTTTAATGCAAAACATTTATATTATAATTCATGTGAGAATCTGCTCTGGTAACGTTGCTGCTTTGGTTAAGTACTTCACGTGGGATGGCCATGTCTAATTTAATGTCGTGCTTAAACGATATGGCACGACCTACGAATTGCAATCATATCCGTTATTTTCTTGAGAAAGCCCTTTGATTGAGGAAATATAGTCTGTGCAAAATAGTTCAGGTCTGTTTTACCAGCTCTATTCAAGAAAATCAATTAAGCGGGAGCGACGTTGGGTCAAAATCAATCAGTTTTTTGTTGATCTCAGGGAAAACCAGCATGAGAATTCATAAGGACGAATAGGCACATCATGTTCACAAATAGAGGGAATGGATGAATGAATGCAATGGCCTTGCGAGGATAAGCCGATGAGAAAATGGAAGAATGGATTTTTTATTTTATCAGCGATCTGTGAATCTCCTTGCTAAATAAACCCCAGTAAGATTCACATTCCGTGAGTGTTAAGGACTGAAAAACATGACACATTCATAGCCTCAATACAGTGCTTGATAAATCTATGAGACCACCGCCAAAAATTTGTTGCGTTCCTGAACAGATAATGGAGATTTCGTGGTTGAATGTTGTTTGATAATTTTGTGGGGGGAGACAAAGCTCATTGGGCTTGCTCAAATGTGGGTTTAAAGAGGCGATTTGAATTCATCCATCCATTTTTGGATCCGCTTTATCCAGACAAGGGTCGCGGGGCGTGCTGAAGCCTATCCCAGCAGTAGGCGGGGGACACCCTGAACTGGTTGCCAGCCAATCACAGGGCACACAGAGATGAACAACCATCTACGCTCACACCCACACCTAGGGACAATTTAGAGTGCTCCATTAACCATGTTTTTGGAAGTACCCGGAAAAAACCCACGCAGGCCCGGGGAGAACATGCAAACTCCGCACAGGGAGCTGGAATTGAACCTGGTAGCTCTGCACTGTGAGGTCCACTCGCTAACCACTCGAACACTCGGCCGTGTGAGTTAAATTTAGTGTTGTAAAAGGTGAAATGAAAGGAAGGAGTCTAAAAAAAAGGAAAGAGCACAAAAGAACTTCATGAAGCTCAGTAGTTTCTTCTTATTTTTAGATATGTCATGTTTGGAATTGGATTTTGCATCAAATTGCTCATTTCATTTTCAAAAAGGTCAAAGGGCCAGATGGTTCTGAAATTGAAAGCATCTGCATTTAAGCACGTCATGATTCTTAGTGGTCTCTCCTTGATTTGATGACACGTCGTCAGATGATTAAAGGTGAATTCAGTCTGAGATTGTCCGTTTCTGTTCAAAATGGTGAAACAACACTAAAATTGAAAGTCTGTGTTTTATTTTTTGAAGAGTTTGTCTAAGTCAGAGGGTTGAATGTTGAAAGAGTTACCTTTAAAGCTAATAATGATACTGGATGATCTCGTCTTGTTTCTTTGATATGTGATACAACACATTCCTAAATTATTTCAAATGAGTACTATAAAATAGAATGCAACGTGGCACCATTCCAAGTGTTGTGTCAGCAGAATGCAGTCCTCCACTTTTCATTTTAGTTATGGATTAGTGTGTTGGATCCCTTATCCAGATCCTCCCACCCCCCCCCCCTTTTTTTTATTGTTTTATTTTTTTTTTTTTTAGTATGCATCTTTGCTTTTACATGATACCTTACCACAGGTCTTGTTATTGCATCCAACTGTTGTTCTTTTCAAAGCTTTTGAAATAGACCTACTGAGTGTTCCATTTCAGGAAGGGTTATAAAGTTCAAGCAATGCAGACGTCTGATCCCCCCCCCCCACCCCCCAAAAAAAAGAGTTGTTACTGCATTTTGCATTGATTTTCAGCTGCTTCTCATTTAAATCCATGCTCCCAGAACCCAGACAGGCACGGCTTTTGTCACCCTCAATTTTTTTTCTTTCTCATCTAAAATAGTCTTTCACCCGACTCAAATTCCATAGATGACTTACTCCATGCCACGCACCTTCTCATAAGAGACTCCGTTAAAAGCCAGCTGAACGTTCTGATTTCAAGTTTAGGATGCAAATCCAAAACTCATAGCTTTCTCTTCCTGTATCCTCAGGTTCTCCTTCATTGAGCGGAACAGGGACGGTGACGGTTTTGGTGGATGACGTCAATGACAACGTGCCGCTTTTCTCCTCGTCCTCCTTCCACACCACCATCACAGAGGACGCCCCCACTGGGACCGACGTGCTACTGGTGAACAGTTCCGACGCAGACATAGGCCTCAATGGTGTCATCAGGTACTTGTTCGAAACCATGGATTGCCAACTACATTAATGTGCTGTGAGAGATCATCAGGTTTATCCAGTACCCTGGACTTGTCGCCAGCCAATGGAAAGGCCAAGGAGAACATGCAAAGCCGAGCTGAGATTCTAATCCCAAACTGTGAGGCGGAAACGCAAACCATTTCAGCGACATGGTGCCTTTCCAGCTTTCCTAGTGGCTGCCCCTCCAAACCAATGTTTCATCCATCTAAAACTCCACCACGGAGTTTCGGTCACTCCAAATTCCTTGTTAAAGTTTTTGCCCACGCCAACCCCTCAGCCCATCAAACCGGACGTTGACTCAAGTCCTCCTTTCTCTTGGCAAACCTTATTGGGTACACGCTGGGGGGTACCGCAGTGTGCTCCTGTTTCCCAAAACATTTGTAATGAGGATGTTAATTGTCTATGACAGTATGAGGTATACCCATCGGGGGGTTGCAGGGCCTTTAATGGAGACCACAGCAGGCTACCGTCAGTTATTAGTTGGGATTCTCCCAGTCCATTAAGATGGCGTTAGGGCTTTTTAAAAGGTCCTCTGAGCGGCGATATTGCCTTCATACTTTGCTGGAGAGTTTTTGCGCAGCAGGGCGGGGGTTGCTTTCTCAAGAAACATTTCCAGGGTACGAGACGTCATGTACATTTATGTGCCGCTTTATATACTGCTCAAAAAAATAAAGGGAACACTTAAACAACACAATGTAACTCCAAAGTGTTCCCTTTATTGTTTTGAACAGTTTATTTGTGGCTGGGTCCAGTCTGGGTTAGAGACTGAACAATTTGCAGCCTCACCAACTTGCTGATGAGTTGGTTCATAAAAAGAAGATGCATCTGCAGGTGCTTCTTCAGTGTGCTCTTCAGTGACATTTCATGTTTTAGAGGTTTGTGTGTTTACATGGTAACATGTGAAAGGCCATGAGTGCATACTGAATAGATATGGGATTTTGCTGCAGTTAAATGCAGGGAGTGGAAAAGCAAAATCGAGTGATGCTGCACTATAACAATTACAATGTAATCATTAATGTTAATGTAGTTTGAAATGGTGCCCTCTCTTGTCCAGACTTGACTCATAAGTAATCTACACACTGTTGCGCACACACCTTATAGTGTGACACAGAATTTGCACATTTAATATACTGGATGACAGGCACAGGTCTCATGAATATAACGGAGCAAAAAAAAAAGTTTGTCCTTTTACATTGAACATTTGAAATCTATTCAAACAATGATATTTTTTGTCGTTGTGTGTGTGTTTGTTTGTTTGTTTGTTTTAAAAGGTTACTTAACTATGTTTTCATTTAATTACAAGAATGTATTCTTACGATGTGTTTTTTATTTAGTAGCTTTTAAAACTCATTCAGTACCAGCCAATTCTGGACCAAGTCTGAAAAGACATTTAAAAACGTCTTTGGGACTGAATGAGTTAATGATTTTTATTTCCATCAGTGACTATATATTTACAATTCATTTAGGTATGTCTACTCAATTCAAATTTAATAAAATCATTCATCATTCATTTTGCTGTTCTAATTTATGTACGGGTTTTAATGAATAATTTTTTCATGAGTTCATGGATGTATGTATTTATCGAGTCAAACTAACCAAAGACCAATTTCGATGCGACAAAGGTTGCATGGGCCATTGAAACCAAGTTAGAAAAAAAGCACACCATCGATACATTTCTATAAGCAAAAACACCTTGTGGAACTCAGTTTGGTCTGAATTGAAAAGTCTTCATTTTGAATGGCATGCGACTGAAACACAGCACAAAATGACACAAATGCCAGTATGTGTTGCATCCTTAAATGTCTCCCTTTTTCCGCACTCTCCAAACAGCTACAGTTTGACTGGAGGGCATGGACAGTTCTCTATCAACCCGGCAACCGGACAGATTATCACCAGTTCCCTGCTGGACCGAGAGGAGCGAGCCAATTACCAGCTGCTCGTGGTGGCGACAGATGGAGGGCAGCCGCCGGGCCTGTCCAGCTCGGCCACCGTGTCTGTGACTGTGGCGGACATCAACGACAACCCGCCACGTTTCCACCACCACCCTTACGTCACCCACATCCCTGCATCCACAGCGGCAGGTAAGCATTTGACTTGGGTCAAGCTTTCCAAGGATCCACTCATTATCCTAACACCAATTAAAACATACAACTATCATGCAGTCGTTACCCAAGAACGGCCTAGGATTCAGAAATGTGCACATTTCTGCAGCAATAAAAAAAAAACATTTTGTCATGAATGTGCATTTAATTGGCTATAAGCTAAGGTACGGCAAGTAATAAGTATCGGTGTGTAGCTTTGTACTTTTTAAAATGATCAAATAATAATTTCTACCAGCCTGCTCCCTTAACAAGATCAGCAGGGTAGAGAACAGATGGACATATGGAGACAAATGGACAAAGTACATCGAGTCAGTAAACATTACAAAGTGTAGTAGCACTGTTCAGCCAGAGAAGTGTGCAAGTGATAGCGGCTCTACAGGGAGCGCAAAATGATAGCAAAGTGTCGATGCGACAGGGATGAATGACGTAATAGTAATCCAACAATGTCACTAATAATTTGCCATTCAAACGTTTCAAGTGGAAAGACTCTGGGATTGCAATTTGGAACCAATTCATACGAAGCACAAATATTTGCAAAATTGAAGTAAATGCATTGTTTCCTTTTTTGTAATGAGCACTTGCTCTGTGTGTCCAGGGTCATTGGTCTTTGCTGTTACTGTCACCGACGAAGACTCTGGATCCAACGCACAGTTGCACTACTCCCTGATGGGACGCAACTCTGACAAATTCAAGATCGACCCCATCCGAGGTGCCATCACTGCCAACGAGAAGCTGACTGGCACCTCTGAGGTTACCCTCACGGTTCGAGTTAAAGATGGCGGCGCCAACCCCAAAACTGACACTACCACCGTAACGGTACGCTTTGTCAATGGAGGAAACTTTCCGATCATCAAGCTAAAGGAGCATGCCTTCACTTTCCCTGAGAGCCAGCCAACCAATCACCTCGTCACAGCCGTGACAGGGTCTTCCAGGAGGGGCGGGGCGCTATCCTACTACATCGCGAGTGGTAACCTGGACAACGCTTTTAACATTGACCAGCTGTCCGGCGACCTCGTCATCAGGCATCCATTGGATTATGAACACATTCAGAAATACGTTCTCTGGATTGAGGCCAGAGATCAAGGCTTTCCACCATATTCGTCGTATGAAAGAGTGGACATCACTGTGCTGGACGTCAATGACAATCACCCGGTGTTTGATAAGGACCCCTTTCATGCTGAGATACTGGAGAATCTGTCACCTCAACGGGTGCTAATGGTCCCTGCTGTCGATCTTGATAATGGACCTAATGGGCAGCTGGAATATGCCATCATTGATGGAAACAGGGAGAACAGCTTCAGTATCAGTCGGGCCACCGGTGAGATACGAACCACCAGGCCGCTTGACCGTGAGAAGGTGGCCCAGTACTTTTTGAAAGTCAAAGCCACGGACCGAGGGTTGCCGCCGAAAAACTCGGCAGTCAAAGTGAAAATCAGTGTGCTAGATGTAAATGACAACGCCCCCCGGTTTTCAAAGATCTTTAGCGCCACTGTGGCCGAGAATGCGCCCATCGGTTACACAGTCACGAGAGTCACCACCACCGATGAGGATGCTGGAGCTAACGCTGTTAGTCGTTATTCAATCACGGACACCAGCCTTCCATTTAGCATTCATCCAAACACAGGGGACATAACAATCAGTAGGCCACTCAACAGGGAGGACACAGACCACTACATTGTCAAAGTGTCTGCACACGACTCTGGCTGGACAGTTAGCACAGATGTCACCATATTCATTACAGATATCAATGACAATGCCCCCAGATTTAGTCGTCCATCCTATTACCTTGACTACCCTGAGCTGACTGAGGTGGGCTCCTTGGTAACAAAGGTGTCAGCCACTGATCCCGATGAAGGTTTCAATGGCAAAATATTTTATTTTATTCGGTCCCAGTCGGAGTACTTCAGAATTAACGCCAGCTCCGGAGAGATATTTGTGAAGCAACAGTTGAGATATCTAAATTCGACAGGCGCCAGCAGTTTGAACATTAATCGCCAGAGTTTCATTGTCACGGCCTCAGATCGTGGGCGCAAACCCTTAATGAGTGAGACGACAGTCATTGTGAATATCGTTGACAGTAATGATAATCCTCCCGAGTTCGATTCACCAAGCTACTTTACTCCTGTCACAAAGAGTGTCAAAGTTGGTACCAGACTACTAAAAATTGTAGCTCATGACAAAAAAGACTTTGGCCTCAACTCTGAAGTTGAGTACTTTATTACAGGAGGTAACAGCTCTAGTAAATTCAAATTAGATAAAACGAGTGGGTGGGTCACTGTCGCATCACCCCTCATATCTGACATAAGCAAGCTTTTCCTCATGGACGTCACAGCCAGCGACAGAGGAAATCCCCCTTTGTCCACACAAACAGCAGTGCGAATCGTGGTCACGGAGGAAAACCACCACACACCAGAGTTCTCGCAAAGCCAAATCTCAGACACAGTGCCTGAAAGCCTTGTTGTGGGAACAGCAATAAGGACCCTGTCAGCCAGAGACAAAGACAAAGAAATGAATGGCCTTATCAAGTATAATATTACATCAGGAAACACCGAAGGGTTGTTTACACTTAATAGCAAAACAGGGGTGTTATCCCTAGCGCAGTCTCTGGATTTCGAAGAAAACCAACATCACGAGCTGAGAGTTTCAGCTACAGATGGCGGTTGGATTGCAAAATCCAGCTATGTCACTGTCACGATTCACGTGACTGATGTGAATGACAATCCTCCACTGTTTGATCCAGACGAGTACTACCCTATCGTGCAGGAGAATGTTCCAAGTGGCACCACCGTGGTGAAAATGAATGCCAGTGACCTTGATTCGGGAGCTAACGCTGTCATGGCCTATGTCATACAATCATCAGACAGTGACCTTTTTGTTATTGATCCCAACACGGGCACCATCACCACTCAGGGGTTCTTAGATTATGAGGCTAAACAGGTCTACCATTTGACAGTGAAGGCATTCAACGTCCCAGACGAGGAACGCTGCAGCTTTGCCAATGTCAACATTCAGCTAAAGGGAGCCAATGAATACGTACCCCGCTTTGTCTCCAAAGAGTACTACTTTGAAATATCTGAAGCCGCTCCAAAAGGAACAGTGGTTGGGGAAGTTTTTGCAAGTGATCGTGACCAAGGTGACGACGGAGTTGTCTACTACCTCATTTTTGGGAAAAGCAGGAGGAAGGGCTTTGGCATCAACAAGCGAACTGGGCAGATTTATGTCACAGGTGTACTGGACCGCGAGAAAGAGGAAAAGATTTCACTTAGAGTAATGGCCAAAAACGCCGGGGCTATCCGCGGTGCAGATATCGATGAGGTTTTTGTGAACATCACAGTACTGGATGCCAATGATCCACCTGTCTTTTCGCAAGAGTTGTATGACGTCCAAGTTAGTGAAGGTCTCTCACCTGGTGGTCTGGTTACGTTTGTGAGTGCCGAGGACTCGGACTCTGTCCCAAGCTGGAGCCGATTTTCATACTCCATTGCACCACAGTTTGATAAAAAGGTTTTCACCATTAACCCCAAAACTGGCCAAGTGTCTGTTGCAGCCGCGCTCGACAGAGAAACAACGCCTGAGTATAATCTAACCATTCTCGCTGTGGATACTGGCACACCTCCTTCTACTGGAAGTGCCACGTTGATTGTGAACCTGGAAGATATCAATGATAATGGTCCAAGTCTGACAACCACGTACACTGAAGCAATGGAGAACCAGAAATCTGGCACTGCGGTAACTACGTTAACAGCTTCCGACCCAGACTTACCACCCAATCAAGGACCTTACATATACAGTCTTCTCAGCTCTGGCTCTGCCAACAGCTATTTCAATCTAAGTCCGGCTGGAATGCTCACCACAAGTCGGGAGATTGACAGAGAACAGATGAGTGACTTCTATCTCTCCATCGTGATCAAGGACTCTGGTGTACCTCAAATGTCCTCCACAGGAACCATACATGTCAAAATAAATGATCAAAACGACAACCCTTCAGAGCCGAGGTCAATGGAAATCTTTGTTCACTACTTCGGAAACATATTTCCTGGAGGTTCGTTGGGGGATGTTAAACCCCAAGACCCTGACATTCAAGACAGGTTCCACTGCTCCCTCATTCCACCATCCTCTGCGCTGTTTAATATTCCTACTGGAACATGCAAGCTAAACTCGAAAGCACGTTCAACAGATGGAAACTTTAAATTAACCATCCGAAGCAGTGATGGTGTCCACGGTCCAGTCAGCAACACAGCACGGGTACTTTTCACGGGCTTCACAAATGCCACAGTAGATAACAGCATTCTAATCAGGCTCCAGTCTCATGGAGTCAGAAACTTCCTCACCGACCATTACCTCAGCTTTTTACGCATTGCCAACTCTCAGCTAGCGGGACTAGGCACCGGGGTCTTGCTTTACGGTGTGTTTGAGCTCAACAACCAGACTTTCTTGATGACAGCCATCAAACGAGGCCATGGACAATATGTGAACCCCAGTGGTGTGGCCACATTCTTCCAGAGTATCAAAGAAATTTTGAATAGACAGAGTGGTGTGCAAATAGATGCTGTGGACCACGATCCATGCACACGGAACCCGTGCCAGAACGGGGGCAGCTGCAAGAGGCGTCTCACTGTTGGGCCTGACATGAAAACAGAGGAAAGTGTTCCGGTGATCCTCGTATCCAACCACCCGCTGCAGCCTTACGCGTGCAGCTGCAGGCCGGGATACACTGGAGCTGTCTGTGAGACGGACGTCGATGAGTGCCAGCCTTCCCCTTGTCACAATGGGGGCACTTGCCACAATCTGGTGGGGGGTTTCTCCTGCACCTGTCCTGAAGGTTTCACTGGCATGGCATGTGAGAGGGACATCAATGAATGCCATTCCAATCCTTGCAAGAATGGTGCACTGTGCCAGAACTTCCCCGGCGGCTTCAACTGCCTCTGCAAATCTGGATTTGCAGGTACTACACACGCACACACACAGAGCAGTCACGTTTTATTTCTGACCACACGGTTACTGAGACTGATAAAAAAATAGCCGGGATATAGGATCCACTTCCATACAATTTTACCAGCTGAGAACACACACTCCAAAGAAAATATTTGCTTTTAAGTCTGAGGTGTCGCAGTCATACTTGCCAAAACCCCTTTTAGATTGCTCGTTAGGGGTGGCGGTATCACCTGAATATCAGGCAGCTTTGTTTGCTTTAATAAGATAGATGCCGTGAAGCTGACCCTGCTCCAGAGCGGAGGCTTTGAGTCTATATCACACTGCATCATGTGCCTACAACAGAACTGACCACACACACAGACGCCATTATCCATCTGTAATCCAACTGTGTAGCGTATGATCTACTAATCACGGATCTGAGCGCTTGACAAATTGGCAGCTTTATACAAGAGCCAATCAGGCCTTTATGTTGGGAAATTAATGACCACTCAGACTTGTTAGCTCAGCCAAAACTAGGAGCTGATTTTAATTGGAGTTACTCAGGACACAAATTTTGATAGGGGCTCATTGTCCAGCCGTCACATCTGAAAGACATTTTCAAAGCGAGGCAATTTTCCCCCAGTCTGGTCATTACTGTCCATTTTTATTATGACAATAAAAAATGAGCACGTCTTTTGGTTTCATCAAGATTAATGAACCCTCCCGAGGAAATGCACCTATTGACTTACAGTAGTTTGCATGCCCGCGCTGTGAACTTTTGTCTTCCTGTTTTCCCCGGCTGTTTTTTGGCAGCCAAGTTGCTCTCTATTGAACAAGTTTTCGTCAGGATTTATCGCCGCAGGCGTACTCGCAACGCTTCAACGTCTGCCGTCTGCCATGCACCATTCCTGCATGAGCCTTGTCCATTACAGTGATTATAAATGTCACATGTCTGAGTCCCATTGCTGTTATCAATGTCACATTGCTCATATTTTGACGTTCATTGCGCTTTCCCGGCACATTTTATTTCAGCAACTCGTGGTTCATATTAGATGTTTGTCTTTCAGCACTGCAACAAATTCACTTTGTCCAAGAGTAATTTGATCTTGCATTGGGCCTTACGATATGTTGAGTGAGACGGGTTTGCCAATTATGTGGACTTTTCCTCCTATGAATGAATATACCAGGATGCTTTTGAACCAAATTAAACCTAAAATTGTGATTTAAAGGGAAGAAAAAAAATACACGAAAGCCTTAGGGTAGTACTGTGTATAAAAAGTGTTTTCAGAAATTAGATTGTTTGACTCAGAATCAGGCAATGAAATCTTTGTGCAATCAGCCTGTGGAGAAGGTGATCCCCACAATGTTTTCCTATATTTTTCATCGCTGCATCCGTGTTAATGTGTGTTGTCTTGTGAAACCAGGCAAAACATGTGATTCCATCATCAATCACTGTGAGTGTAACCCATGTTTTAATGGCGGCTCCTGTCAGAACCGGGTGGATGGATATTATTGTCATTGTCCATTTGGTGAGTAAGACTGGAGGCAACTTGCATATGTAATTGCCACCCCATTCCATTCATACCATTTTTCAAAGCTCAAAAATTCTGTTTTGATAACATAACTTGAAATGATTATCATTTTCTTATTTGTTCCGTTTTGGTCCTCAGGGGTTTTTGGTAAACACTGCGAGTTGAACAGCTATGGCTTTGAGGAGCTGTCTTACATGGAGTTCCCATCGCTGGACCCCAACAACAACTACATTTACATCAAATTTGCCACCCTGAAGAACAACGCTTTGCTCATGTACAATCACGATAACCAGACTGGAGACAAGGCAGAGTTCTTGGCCTTGGAGGTCTTGGAGGGGCGGATGCGCTTCTCCTTCAACTTGGGGAGTGGAACATACAAACTGATGACGATGATAAAAGTGTCCGACGGGCAGTTCCACACAGTCATCGCCAGGCGGGCTGGGATGGTAAGCGTGGCCACATTTATGGGACGCGTTTGAGGTGAAAAGCAACAGTTTACTTACGTAAAAGGAAGAGGAACGCATACTTGAACACGGTTTATGTCCTGACATGACTATTATGGCATGACTAAACGGCAGCCAGCTTGTTGTTTGCACCATCTGATAATTCCAGTCTCCCAGACCACTGGTAGCTCATCTTACAGCATCCACGGTTTGTAATTACAATTCTATTGCTCATTTCTGATTTACCATACAAGAATCTAAAACAGCCTGAAACATTGGAATTGTTTCTCTTGAATTCGCCCTGCCAGACATGCCGTGGCAAGGAAACCGGGAGAAAAATCCATCCAAGCCCTGTCAAAGCATTTATAAAATGGGCGTCCCGCTGGACTGTAAATCTCTCCCACAGAGAATTGGAAATTTCACCGGGGGACCTGGTAGAACAGTTAATTTGTTGATCTGTAGGTAGTGCTGAGTGGTCGCTTGTAAAGTAATATGGGGACTTTGGAAGTGGATGGAAACAATACGATTGTGCAGTTTGCAGATCACAAGCGTGTGGCAATGAACCTGTCGGAGATTAGCATGAGAAGTTAATGTACCACTTCATACCTTGACTCAGGGCTCTGTCTCGTCAAATGTCACTAACAGACTCAAATGCACAAAGTAAACTGAACCAAGGGCCAAACTCCAGTATTTGATTGACTTGGGTTTCCGTTGTCTGATTCTGCTTCTTAGTCACAACTAAAAGTGCAATCACAATCCTGGTTGGAGAAAAAAATAAAACAAAAAGGTCCAAAACTCAAGTGACTGCTAAATGAAGACCAGTAAAAATGGTCCAATAAATGTGTTTGAACAACAAAGCCCCTGTCACGTTGTGCCCGAAGCGATAGACAGATCGCTTCGTGCACAACAAAAATAAGGAAGTGGATCCCCGAGATAGCAGACACGAAACGAGATATTGTCAAAGAACAAAAGTCTTTAATACGAAACATAAAATACCCGACAGGAAGAATAACAAAAAGCGCTGGTCAAATAAGGACCAGGGGAAAAATAAGGGAACAACAGAAAACGCTCGCGGAAAACAAAAGCGAGGAAGATCTGAATAGACTATGGGAATAATTTACATACTATCAATAACTTGTACGACAAGACAATTGCCAAAAGGCTAGGAAGCAACGAGTAATATTAATATAGGGTTTTTTCGCGAAAGAACAATGGCGCGGCGTGGAATTCTCCGGCAGTGTGTAAACTGCCAGAGTCTCCTAATAAAGGAAGAATAATCATCCCGAATGAATAACAGGTGTGCAGTCGGCGGGGAGAAAGCCCGCCCCCTGCAGGTAGACACGGGACGTGACAGTACCCCCCCCCTCAACGGACGCCTCCCGGCGGACTACCCGGTTTGGAAGGATGAGCAGCGTGGAAGTCGCGCAGAAGGGACGGATCAAGGATCCAGGAGCGGGGGACCCATTGCCGCTCCTCCGGCCCGTAGCCCTCCCAGTCGACCAGATACTGGAACCCCCTGCCCCTGCGCCGAGAGTCCAGGATGGAACGCACTGTGTACACCGGGCCACCATCGACGACCCGCGGAGGCCGGGGCGGAGTGGGAGAAGGAGCCAAGGGACTGGAAGTCACCGGTTTGAGCAGGGAGACGTGGAACACGGGGTGAACCTTCATGGAGGCCGGTAGCCGGAGCTTGACCGCTACGGGACTGATGATGGCCCCGACCTCAAAAGGACCAGTGAATCGGGGACCCAGCTTCGCAGATGTGCCGGCCAGACGAAGGTCCCTCGTCGCCAGCCACACCTTCTGTCCCACCACGTATGAAGGAGCCGATCGCCGGCGACGATCCGCGATCTGCTGGTTACTGGTCGCCGTGCGGGAAAACGCAGCCCGGGCCTCCTTCCACACGCGATGGGCCCGCTTAAGGTGGTGCTGCACAGAGGGGACCTCCACTTGTCCCTCCTGGGACGGGAACAGCGGCGGCTGGTACCCGTAGGCGGCCATGAAGGGGGACCTACCAGTGGCAGAAGAGACGAGGGTGTTGTGCGCGTACTCCACCCAGGGTAAGTGGTCGACCTAGGATGAGGGACGGTGGAGGCACACACAGCGGAGGGCCGCCCCCAGATCCTGGTTGGCACGCTCGGCTTGTCCATTGGACTGGGGGTGGTATCCCGAGGTCAGACTGGCCGTGGCGCCGAGGGACCGGCAGAACCGCTTCCAGACGCGGGATACGAACTGGGGCCCCAGGTCCGAGACAATGTCCAGTGGAATACCGTGGAGACAAAAGACGTGCTTGATAAGGAGGTCGGCGGTCTCCAGCGCCGAGGGCAACCTGGATAGAGGCACAAAATGGGCAGCCTTGGAGAACCGGTCCGCAATCGTGAAGACGACGGTCCTCCCCCGGGATGGAGGTAGACCCGTCACGAAGTCCAGGGTGATGTGGGACCAAGGTCGAGGCGGAACGGGCAACGGCTGGAGCAACCCCGCCGGGGGCCGGCGTGAGGACTTGCCGCAGGCGCAGGAGGTGCAGGCACTGACGAAGTCCGTCACGTCCCTCCGGAGCTCCTGCCACCAGAACCGCTGGGCAACGAGTTGTATAGTCCGGTTCACCCCAGGATGACATGCGACCTTAGACCCGTGTCCCCACTGCAAGACTTCTGACCGCAGCGACGGAGGCACAAACAGCCTCCCCGTGGGACATTCTGCCGGAGCCTGAACCCCCTCCAGAGCAGCTTGGATCCGCTGCTCAATCTCCCACTGCAAAGCCCCCACGATGCACCGGGTCGGGAGAATGGCCTCCGGAGACCGGTCCTTCTCAGCGGGGTCGTGGAGACGGGAAAGGGCGTCAGGTTTGGTATTTTTGGACCCTGGGGAGTAGGTAAGGATAAAATTGAACCGGGTGAAGAACAGGGCCCACAGGGCCTAACGGGCGTTCAGTCGTTTTGCGGAGCGGAGGTACTCGAGATTCTTGTGGTCCGTATAAACTGTGAAGGGCTCCTTCGCCCCCTCGAGCCAGTGCCGCCATTCCTGTAAGGCGGCTACCACGGCCAGCAGTTCTCGATTACCCACGTTGTAATTCGACTCGGCAGCACTGAGTCGACGGGAGAAAAAGGCGCAGGGGTGCAGCCTCTGGTCGACCGGAGAACGCTGGGACAGCACCGCCCCCACCCCCGAATCCGAGGCGTCCACCTCCACGACAAACGGGAGATCAGGGACAGGATGTTGTAATACCGGGGGACTGGTAAACGCCGCCTTCAGGTCTTTGAATGCCGCGTCCGCGGCCGGGTCCCATCTAAAGGGGACCTTAATGGATGTAAGTCGGGTCAAGGGGAGCGCCTTCTGGCTGTAACCGCGGATAAAACGTCGGTAGAAGTTTGCGAACCCCAAAAAGCGTTGTAATTCCTTACGGCTTGTCGGAACTGGCCAGTTAGTGACTGCCTGCGTCTTGCAGGGGTCTGCCCGTAACTTGCCCTGTTCGATAATGAAACCCAGGAAAGAGATGACGGGTACATGGAATTCGCATTTCTCTGCCTTGACGAAGAGCCGATTTTCAAGTAACCGTTGTAACACCAGCCTTACATGTTGCTGGTGTTCCCGCAATGACCGGGAGAAAATTAAAATGTCATCGAAATATACAAAACAAAAAATGTTCAACATGTCCCTTAACACATCGTTGATAAGATTTTGGAAGACGGCGGGGGCGTTTGTCAGCCCGAAAGGCATGACTAAATATTCGAAATGACCTAACGGGGTCTTAAAAGCCGTCTTCCATTCATCACCCTCCCGGATGCGGACCAAATGATATGCACTGCGTAAATCAAGTTTGGAGAAAATAGTGGCCGTTTGTAAAGGGGCGAAGGCGGAGTCCAATAATGGTAGTGGGTACTTGTTCTTAATCGTGATCTCATTAAGACCACGATAATCCATGCACGGTCGCAGGGTCTTGTCCTTTTTCCCCACAAAGAAAAACCCCGCACCTAATGGTGATCGCGAGGGTCTAATGAGGCCTGCAGCGAGCGAGCTGTTTATATACTCCGTCAGCGCCTCGCGCTCGGGTTGGGACACCTGATACAGCCGTGAGGTCGGCAACGGAGCGCCCGGCTGCAGGTCTATGGCGCAATCGTAGGGACGGCGCGGGGGCAAAGCGCGTGCGCGATCCTCGCTAAAAACCTCACGAAGGTCCCGATAGCAATCTGGCACTCCGTCAAGGCAGATAGCTTCGGAGGGTTCGACACTGGCCCGTTCATGTTCCCCGATGGCCGATTGTAGACAGTGTTTATAACAATATTTACTCCAACTGTCTATTGCTGGGCGCTCCCAGGAAATTACGGGGTTGTGGGTCTTGAGCCAGGGCAACCCAAGAATGACCGGAGTGTTACGGGACCGCATTAAATAAAAACGGCGATGCTCGACATGGTTACCGGAGAGGCGGAGTTTCAGTGGTTCCGTTCTACACGTAACTACCGCCAGGGGGCGCCCATCGAGATCACAAACCCGCTTCTTATTAACCAACTCCTCAATACAACAACCCAACTCGGACGCGAGATCTGTGTCCATTAAACACTCATCCGCCCCCGAGTCTACCAGGGCTCTAACCCGCAGCGACCGGGATTCCCCAAATATCTCCCCCTCGAGTTCTAGTCTGTTGGGAATTCCCGGCCGGGGGTCGATACGCCTAGACTCGGGAGGTACTACGCGGGGTCGTTACTCACAGTACTTGGTGTAAGGGGAGAACGGCGACTCCGGACGGCCGGGAGCAGCGTGCGGACCTTGTTGGGCGCTGTCAGACATGGCCCGATCGCTGAGTCGACGCCTTCTCTCCTCCAAACCAACGTCTTTGCCACCCAGCTGCATCGGTTCCTCCGCGGTAACCACCAACTGGGGTCGAGGGTGATCCTCGGGTCCTGCTGCTTGAAGCGCCACATGGTAATCACCGCGGTGTGCGGCATGCCGGTCCGGGAACCGATCACCTCCACGTTCCCGGTCTCTCTCCCTCAGGCGGTTGTCCAATCGTAGGGAGAGATCGATCAACTCCGCCAGGTCGGAACTGTGGTCGCAGGTCGCCAGTTCATCCTTGAGCTGGGGGTTTAATCCATGACGAAACAGCCCACACAGTGCTCGGTCTCCGTAGCCACTCTGGGCGGCCAATATCTGGAACTCGATCGAGTAATCCGCCACCGATCGCCTTCCCTGGTGGAGTTCGAGTAGCCGGCCCTCCGCCTCTCTGCCCCGCAGGGGATGGTGGAACACCCGGCGAAACGCCGTAACGAATTCGTGGAGCGAAGACCGGAGGCTCGGCTTCGCGTCGCTCGTCACCCTCGCCCATGACGCCGCCGGACCTGTCAATAAGCTCATGATATATGCCACTTTAGCGGCGTCATTAGCATAGACGGAAGGCTGTTGCTCGAACACGAGCGAGCATTGGTGGAGAAAGTGTCCACACTGCCCGTGCTCACCCCCGTAACGTGGGGGGTGTGGAAGCGAGGGCTCCCTCATCATTGTGGGGAATGATGCGGGAGCCTCAGTGGTGGTAGGACGAACCACGGGGGGAGGTGTTCCCCGTGCCTCCACCTGTACCAAACGGGGTTCGAGATCATCGAACCGATGAGCCAGCATGGAAACCGCGCTGCGGAGTTCCGTAAGGGCTTGGCCCTGCGGACTCATCTTTTGCTCTTGTCGGTACAGAGCGGACAAGATCTTTTCCATGTCTGCGGGATCCATGGTGGCCGGAGAATTCTGTCACGTTGTGCCCGAAGCGATAGACAGATCGCTTCGTGCACAACAAAAATAAGGAAGTGGATCCCTGAGATAGCAGACACGAAACGAGATATTGTCAAAGAACAAAAAAAAAAGTTTTTAATACGAAACATAAAATACCCAACAGGAAGAATAACAAAAAGCGCTGGTCAAATAAGGACCAGGGGAAAAATAAGGGAACAACAGAAAACACTCGCGGAAAACAAAAGCGAGGAAGATCTGAATAGACTATGGGAATAATTTACATACGATCAATAACTTGTACGACAAGACAATTGCCAAAAGGCTAGGAAGCAACGAGTAATATTAATATAGGGTTTTTTCGCGAAAGAACAATGGCGCGGCGTGGAATTCTCCGGCAGTGAGTAAACTGCCAGAGTCTCCTAATAAAGGAAGAATAATCATCCCGAATGAATAACAGGTGTGCAGTCGGCGGGGAGAAAGCCCGCCCCCTGCAGGTAGACACGGGACGTGACAGCCCCAAGTGAGCAGGTAGCCTAAAAACAGAGCTTGACGAATTAGCCCTTCGTGTGGTTGATTAGTAACGACAACTCATCCCTGAACTCTTGATTGGGTGGACTATTAGAACCAGGTTAAAACAAATAAGAACCAGCACGTCCTGCAGGTCCGCCACAGTAGAAACCGGCTCCACAGGTTCTTCCATAAACAATGGGCTGCAGTGGTGCTCTCCTCATGTTCCCTCAACCCCACACAAAAGCACTGTGGACAATCTTTCAAAGCCTCTGCGGAAAGAGAAAAACAAATCTCCAGACCGCAGCAAGACACAGGATAGTGAGCAGCGTTTATAAAGCTTTACGGCCTTGATTGCTCGAGGCTCGTGAAATGTTCATGTGGTTCGGAGAGTTTTTATTGTGCTGCAAAAGGGTCACATTGTTGTGTGTGCACATGTGTGGCGAGGAGAGAAACACATTACGGCTGTGGATGATTTGTGTTCTGAGATCCCAGGCTCGTCCATGTCCATGTTTGCTGAAGATCCGGCAAGGGCGCAGAGCGGTCCTCTCTATTTTTTGATTTTGCTGCCCTTTCACTGAGAGCCATGAACCCATTTGTTTGACAGCCGAAGAAAGGTTTACTGTAATATTGACAGTTTTAATGACACCCTCCGACATGTATTTGCTGGGTAATCACTAATCATCACTGTCAACCATTGGTCCTCAATGGGTGGTTGGAATATTTTGCTGGAAATGAAACCATTAAAAAAATAGCTATCACAAGCTCCCATGGAACCTATCCTCAACTATTTGCTGAAAAACGCACCTATTCATGGGTTTTGTACTCTTTGTGATGCCACAAGAAAAGGCCAAAGACCTGTCAAATGGAAAAGTGTGATCAATTTCTACTGTAGTAATTTTGGCATGTCACAGAGCTAAGTTTAGCCTGGGTTATTACTGGAAGTCATGGAGATCCTTCCATCCTGAGATTGACTGGTGACCAGTCCAGGGTATAGACTACCTTTTGCCCGATGTCAGCTGGGATAACTCACAGCTCCTTGTGACCCTGAACAGGTTATACGGTGTAAGATGGATGGATGGCCGAATTTGGAATGACATTAAGATGTATTGCGATTATATTTTGTGTTCAGTTTCATCTCTTACCATATGTAAATATAAACAGTTGGGGGGCATCAATTACTTTTTGTTTTGCTATTCACAGCAGCTATGTGGGAACTCAGGAAGCATCTGTACCAAACTGAAAAATGTAAATATGAATACACCCTTCATTTTTTAAAGAAACATTAGATTATGTACCTACATTGTGTTTCAACGTCAAAAAGTCTCCAAAGCGAGTGAAGCTCTCCAGCTTGTCACCTTCATTAGTCAACCTGTACACCAGAATATTCATAGATCCAAACTCAAGCTCATCTGAGCTGCATGTGGAATGCGGCGAAAGTGTTGCCTGACCCAAATTATCGCGAGTGAGAAACCTGCTGACAGGCTGTTTGTACTTTTGACGCTGCAACAACCTGCTGCACACAAGGCCCGATTGTATGCTTTGGATTCTTTGTAATTTCCGAGACTGTTGGCATGTGTACAAAGCGGACACTTTGGTTTATTGGATTTGTCTGGGAAGGATTTCCCCACCGGACCCTTCCCCCACTCCCATGTGACTCGCGATGTGTTGTCCTGCAGGCCGCGTCGTTGACAGTGGACCTGTGCGGTGAAGACCACGAACCAGGCTACTGTGCTGTGAGCAACGTGGCCGTTCACACCGACTGGTAAGACAAAATCGCACACACATGCAAGCAGTTTTTTCTTCCTCTCACTATTAAAATCAACTGTATACACTAAAATTGGGTTGACACATCCAATTGCTAAGGCCCGGAAAACTCCACAAGTAATTATGGCAAAATCCAAATGTTTGCTCGCACCTGTTATGATGTTTCTCCTGCTGTGTAGCATAGTAACTCACCAAAAAATTATAATTCAACGCACATTTCCCACCAGTGCACGCTAGCCGAGCGTTTGCCAAAGTTTTGACAGGAATTGCATGTATGTTGTATGTTGTCACTGTTTAACCCAAAACATTTTTGGCCTTTATTAGAGGCGCATAAAATTATCCCGCCAATAACAGCGGCAGTGTAATTTTTGTGTGCCGTTAATGAGTTTTCCTTCATCCTGGCCCGGCCCGGCTATTGTCTCGCAACAACTCAGAGCCGTCGTGCCGAGCGCCACGTCGGGAACAAGTGAGGTAACTGTAGAACCTCGCTTGGCTGAGTTCACTCGGGTTAACCATGGCCAAGTTGTCCTCAAATTAAATTAAGAAAACCTTTTTTTCTTCTCAACAATACTTTTGTTCTAGTTTGAACGTGAGATCATTTTTCAGTCCGAAAGAATCTAACCCCGGAGAAATTTTGGTTGAAACTTGTTTCTTGTGTGATAGCAAGCTTGTGATTAAAATCACACGTGCATTTTTTTAAAGTAATACAAGTTGTGATTTTATGCAAACTCTGATACAGATTCATTTTTGATAAACATCTTGTACTGGATCTCAAGCTTGTACATTGGCGGTATGAACGTATAATTGCATTTTAAAAAAAAATCTAACAAGTAGGAGACATACTTTGCCCTTGAGGAAGACCAAGATTTTTAGGAGTTTTAGTCAAGACCATTTCAGATGACTTTGAGGGGTAAAGACGACGTCTAGACTTGGGGGAATATATATATATATATATTTAGGCTCCAACGGATGACGTACTCAGAGAATGTCTCAGACAATGGGGAACAGAAGATGAGGTGCTGGAAGAGGGACCATCATGGGAGGACAAGCCCCTACACGGGATGTACCACCGGACCATAACTGAAGTGGCTGATCTCAAGAAGTCCTATCAGTGGCTAGAGAGGGCTGGCCTGAAGGACAGCACAGAGGCACTCATCCTGGCTGCTCAGGAGCAGGCCTTGAGCACCAGAGCCATCGAGGCCCAGATATACCACACCAGACAAGACCCAAGGTGTAGGTTGTGCAAAGAGGCACCTGAGACGATCCAACACATAACTGCAGGGTGTAAGATGCTGGCAGGGAAAGCCTACATGGAACGCCATAACCAGGTGGCTGGCATAGTCTACCGAAACATCTGTGCGGAGTATGGACTGGAAACCCCAAGGTCAAAATGGGAAACACCTCCGAAGGTGGTGGAGAATGACAGAGCGAAGATCCTGTGGGACTTCCAGATCCAGACTGACAAGATGGTAATGGCGAACCAACCAGATATCGTGATCATAGATAAAGGGCAGAGGAAAGCCGTTGTAGTGGATGTAGCGGTCCCAAGTGATGGAAACATCAGGAAGAAGGAACATGAGAAACTCGAGAAATACCAAGGGCTCAGAGAGGAGCTGGAGAGAGCCTGGAAGGTAAAGGTGACAGTCGTGCCTGTGGTGGTCGGAGCACTCGGGGCAGTGACCCCCAAACTAGATGAGTGGTTGCAACAGATCCCGGGAACAACATCGGACATCTCAGTCCAGAAATGTGCAGTGCTGGGAACAGCAAGGATACTGCGCAGAACCCTCAAGCTTCCTGGCCTCTGGTAGAGGACCCGAGCTGAATGAGGGACGGACACCACCCGAGGGGTGAGATGAGGATTTTTTTTTTTTTTTATATTTTAGAATGAGTGTGTAAAGAATTCCATCCAAATTCTGACTAAGCTAAAAATATCATCCAAGCATCAAAATGAACATCATTCATACTTTAATGGTAAATTTAAGCACCTACTTTTGATCTGAATGGATGAATCAATAAATAAATGTCCAGTATCAAACATATGCTCAAAAGATGACATCCATGATTCAAGGTTGGCAAACACCAGGTTGATGGCAAACAAAGTAAGGGGATATGCTTTTTCCATCATTGCTCGTCTCCAAAACAAAGCAAATGGGGAAGATGTGGTCTCTGAATGTTTGAAGGACACTTCTGTTGATACTGATTCTGTGTGCGTTTTTTTTTTCTTTATTGCACAGCGACAATATGCCGACAATTAATTTTGGGTTTCCTTTGTGTGTGCAGGATCCTGGACGTGGAGCCCAATCGGCTGTCAGTGGGGGGCGTTAGGTCAATGGAGTCCGTCCTCCACCGGCGCGGTCAGATCGCCACCCATGACTTTGTCGGCTGCATCATGGAGTTGGCCGTCAATGGCCGCCCGCTGGAGCCCAGTCAGGCCCTGGCATCGCACAGCATCCTTGACAGGTCTGCAACCCCACCCCCAACCTACCACCTCAACTCCGAATTTCATCCTCTTGCCATCTTGTCCCACTTGCTCCCATCTGTCTGTCTTCTCTCTCGCTGTGGGACATCTGCTCGGCTTTTACAGACATTCTCAAAAATTGAGAGATACCAGAAACCGGTTGCAGATATTTTCTTTTTCCGATGAAGTGAGGTTAAATCTTTTAATATGCTAATCATCCAGAGCTTCTTTTCGAGAGCCCATCTGCCTCTTTTCCTAGAGATTCTTTTTGTCCTGTCAAACTGACAGATCTGATTGTCCTTCGTTTTTTTTTTTTTTAGATGCCCAAGACTGGAGGCGGCTTGCACCGCCAGCCCCTGCAGACACGGGGGCACCTGTTTGGACCACTGGTCTTGGCAGCAATGCCAGTGTGTGGACGGCTTCACTGGCAAATACTGTGAGAAATGTAAGTCCATGTGCCTTTGAGGTGTCTTCAGAGCACACTTAATTACGCTTTCAAAATTATTAATGATTCCCCCTTTGTATGAGTCATTGTGTTGGTCATGACGCCAGCTGCCTCAGTCACAGCTTTGTGTCTTTAATTATAAAACTATCCAGACTGACGACTTACAATTGTAATGCCAATGATTTTTTTCCAGCGTCAAGCCGGAAATTTTCCGTCTTTGGCTGTAGTAGCAGAGGCGCAACGGCTGTGATATTGCGCGTGAGAAACATATTTCTGTATCGCAGGGTAACAAATGCGATGCATGCGATTTTGCAGGATGATGCTGTAAACGAGGCCAGGGAGTTTTGCCTCACGTGAAATTTTTAATTTAATGATGACTAAGACAGCTAGGACCATTTCAAATGTTCATCAACAGTTTCTGGACACAAAAGGAACAACACTGTGGACCTTCTTCCTTCTGTTCCAGAACCAACAAGTTTTGACATTTTTGAAATGGAAAAAAAAATTGGGGCTGCGAATTGCTGGCGAAAAGTTTAGGGTTTACCCCACCTGTCTCCAGGTAAGCTGGGATAGGCTCCCTCTCATCGGTGATTTTCACGAAGAAAAAATTCTCATGAAAATGGTTGGATTGATAAACATTTGGCCATGCTTTTGTGGATAAACTCGAGATTAATAGGCGACATCAGCACCCTAGTGCTCAAATTTCAAGGATATGACAAAGGAGCCTGCTGATTTCAATTACATCTCGCACACAACGCATATCGAGACGATAAGGGCAAGGTTGATTGAACAGTGTGTTTGACAGCTGTTTGTCTTATTCTTCCTTCTTCATAAAAATACCCCGAAGAAAAATGTATGGTGCAGCTGTGCATCTTTCGGCACTTCAGAAGGTGAAGACAGAGTGATGATGTTGACACAGCTGGTGGGAGCGAGTCCGCCTGGCATTGCTGTGTAGACGCAGTTATCAGAGTGCCGTCGTATAGATCTTCACGTCGTCAGCAAAGATGGCAGGTTTCACCTTAACCGACAGTCCGCTCAAAAATGACATAAACTAATAGATTGAGGATGTTTGTTTCATGGAATAATTACTCTCTTCTAGTAAGATTTGTAAAATGCTAATCGTGTAAAAAGAAGGAAACAGATGTGCGTAAAAAAAAGGAAAAAAAAGAAAAAAAATGGAAACTGAAGTTTTGTCATTGATGCATTGACAAACATGCAGGAGAGTCAAGTGTTTTCACAAAAAAGCTACCACTTATTTCACATTCCGGCCCATCTCACGTTATTGTCACTTTGGTGCTGCTTTAGGCACTAAGCAGCCAGGACAGAGACATATGACACATTTCTTACATGTTGCTTCTGCTGAATTTGTTCTGGCGAGCTATTAAGGAAAAAAGAAAACTTGGAAGAGTTGATATCAGGTCAAGAACAAGCCCTTATCAGGAGTTAAGAATAAGACTTTGAAGAGTTAAGATACTAGATAAGGATTCAACGTCGATTAATTAAAATTGAAGGTGAATTCAAAATATTACAACATTCTGTTCTACTCTCTAGACATGCACCACTTTCAGGCATTTTGGTTACAGGACTATTGTACTAATATTCGTCTCAATGACACATGAGACCCTCTTATTGGCTTTAGTATCTGTAATTACGAGAAAGAAATGAAGGCCCAATTTGTGGTTCTGGCTGTTGAATAAGGAAAATAACTTACACACGAGTGTGCAGCAGCTGCAGCGCGAGCGACGATTCAAAGCCACTGGAGAACTTTGAAGAATGAAACAGATGACGGAGATTCTTTGTCTTTGTCCCCTGTCTGTTGCATAGATATCACGGCCGACACCGCGCTATCCCTGGATGGCACCGGTCGCCTGGACTACGCCCTGAAGCAGGGCCCCAAGCGTGACGTCCTACTGAGGAGGTCACTGCAGGGCAGGATCCCGGACCCCGTCGTTCCCAGCCGTCTGGAGGTCAAGTTCAGGACACGTGGCAAGAGCGGCACATTGCTGCACGTGCAGGAGACCAGCAACTACACCACTGTTAAGGTAGGAGGGCAGACATTTTATCATTTCGGCAAATAAATTTTACTCCCACCTCGTTCTTGTTCAGCACTGTTAATGAATCATAACCATTTCCACACATGACTTCCGTGGGAGCAGCAAACAGGCTCTTGCTTCAGTTAAACACCATCAAATGGATCCGACTTGTAAATAATGAAACACAGCAGCTCTGGAATAAACTGTTTTCCAAGGGAAGTTAATGCCCCTGAAGTATTGAAAATGATCACGGAGGAAGTCTGGAGTTTGACTTATCAGCGCCAGGGAACAAAAGGAGCGATTAAGAAGGAAGGCTCAGTCAGCAAGATGTGAAAGTCTACATCTTCGACAGTATCTTGGCGGTTTTTAGGTGGATTATTAAGTCAAAATTTATGTAAAAGACCCACTTTCCCCCATCAGGTGGTAAGACTAAATCAAGACCAAGACTTTGAGATGTTAAGACCGAGACTGTTTTTTGGACTCAAGACTTTGAGGTGTTGAGAACCAAATTAAGCCCAATAGCTTGACCAGTTGAAACTACAACAAGTCTAAAGCTTTGGGGAGTTGAGGGGTTTCCTGCAATAGACTTTGCAAGACCAAGTCTTTGAGGAGTAAAGAGGAAGACTTCACTGATTTATGACCAATTCAAAACCATGTCTGTGAGGAGTGAAGACCAACACCGATCCTTAAGTTGGTTAGGATGACATTCAAATTAAGATTTTGAGTTATACCTAATTCAAGACCAAAACTTGGATGATCTAAGGCTAAGTCAAGACTAATACTAGAGAAGTTAAAACCATGACCAAGATTTGGAGACCAAATCAAAAGCAAAACTCAAGACTAAGACTCAGTAGTTAAGTCAAGACCAAGAGTTTGAAGAGTTCAGTGTAGCATGGACACCACGACCAAGACCTTGAGTACCGTAGTTTAAACAACTAAACCCAGTTAATACCCAGTCAAACCAAGAATGCGAGGCGTAAAAACCAAGGCAAAACACGCGTTTCCCGTTTTATCTGGTGGTGGTGCAATATGCCAACTGTGTCAGGTTGTTGAACGGTGGTGGGAGTTTGGCAAAGACTTGATGTAATGATACATGAGCAAAACTCTGTCACCCTCCATTAGCTGAGGAACGGCAACATCCACTACATCTCGGACGCAGGTGTGGGTGGCAAAGTGGAGCGAACCATGGGGGACGTGGTGCTGTCTGATGGACTGTGGCACACCCTCATGCTTGTTAAGAATGGCTCCACCACCTTGATGCAAGTGGACAACAGCCACTCCCGCGTCATCCAGCTACCTACACAGGATTTTGGAGGTCTCGGAGTCCTCACCATTTCACTCGGAGGCATCCCACCTGGTCCCGTACAGCAAAAAACTGCGGCAGGTAAGGTTCTTCACAGTTTGTTTGACTGCTATTGTTGATGTAAACTATAGTGAACATGCGGACAAGTAAATATGTTATAAAATTGTTCCATTGGAGGAATCCCCCCAAAAAATCTGATCTCGCCATCAAATCAGAATAGGGCTCTTGAAACTGCAGTGTAAATCTTGCCTGATTGTGGTGTGTTTTAAATGTTTATTTTTATAGAGTATTGCAGTGGAACGTGAAGCCCTTTGTTCATGAGTACACATAAGAACATCCAGTTCTAGCATGTTATGCAGCGTTTGTGTCAAGCACAAAGAAATGAATTGATCATCTGTTGTTCCGATTGCCGTCCGTATTTGGTGGCCATCCAACAGGTTTATTTAAATTTGACACCACTGAGATTTACCTTCTCTGAATTAACAGTAGTTGAATATATGTTGCTTTATTAAATATCAAACACAGGGGCTGGAGAAAGCAAAAAAAAAAACAAATTATGATTTGATCTGACTTCTCGGAGTGCTTTGCCTTTTTGGACATTCTGTGTTTTTGTCTTTGTTTCATGTTTTCCACCTAAATCGTGGATCCGATGTCTTTGAGGTTGTCTTGAGGACGTTAGGAAAAGGTGAAACAGAGTGTTTCCAGACGGTCATAACGCGGCATAGTAAATTTCCCATTTTTCTGGGGACAGAAAACAAATCGAGTGCCACAGACGAATACGGTAAAAATTATAAATCGTTGAAGGAGGGCATATTTCCCAGTATGCGGACAGACTGCCTGTCAACCAAATTTGACCCCAGCAGTGCAGTGCATCATCAGTGTTTCACGACCAAATACAAAATGGACGGAATGTGCACTGCAATTAATTTAATAATAAAAAAAGGCTTTATTAACATCACTGAGGTACTGTTGTTTGACAATACACAGAGCCAGAGATTAAATTACTTACAGACACACTCATCGAACACAGATGTTTGTCTGGAATTACAACAGCTCAGACAATATACTATCTGTTTTGGATAGAACAGTTTCCATTTTTCTTTATGTAAATCAGCAAGTTAAGCATATATTTGTTTTCGACCAATTAGCTGTCCAAACAGTATTCCTTTTGTTGTGAATAGAGCTCCCACTTCCTGTTTACTAGAGATAAAGTGTGCTCACGTCCACCCCAGCAAATTACTCAATCAGTACTGTCTTCTCCAGGAAACTGTTGTGTCCTTCTAACCCCTAATGGCTGTTTGTTTTTTTCCCTTTTTTTTTGTCCACAGGTTTCGATGGCTGCCTGGCCTATGTGAAATATAATGGCGAGAACCTGCCTTTTACCGGAGAGCACGGCCTTGCTGTGTTAACGAAAACCAGCCCATCTGTCAAGATTGGTTGCAGAGGTCCAAACTTTTGCGAGAGCAGCCCATGCTGGGACAGCTTGATGTGCATCAACCAGTGGTACACGTACCAGTGTGTCCCACCTGGCGACTGTGCCTCCAGTCCCTGTCAGAACCACGGAAGCTGCGTGCCAGATCCCCGTTTGGGTTTCACCTGCGTCTGTTCCGAATTCTACACTGGAAAGACATGCGAGACTCAAGTGGCCTGCCTGGGTGTCCAGTGCCCTCAAGGGACCATATGCAAGACGGCCAACAACGGCGGGTTTGTCTGCAGTCCAAATCCCGCAACGGAAGCCATGGTTCTCCCTATTTGGGCGGTCCCCGCTATCGTCGGTAGCTGTGCCACGGTGCTTGCCTTGGTCGTGCTAAGTCTCATCCTGTGCAATCACTGCAAGGATCGTAATAAAACCAAAGTGCCAAAGGATTCCAAGGAAAAGAAACCCAATGAGAAGAAGAAAAAGAAGAAGAAGGGTAGTGAGAATGTGGCTTTCGATGACCCAGACAACATCCCACCGTATGGAGACGATATGACGGTGCGCAAGCAGCCAGAAGGGAATCCGAAGCCGGATATCATTGAGAGGGAAAATCCGTATTTGATCTACGATGAATCTGACATCCCTCACACCAATGAAGCCATTCCAAGTGCTCCCTGCGCCCCTTGTAACGGCCCAGAGGCCGATATCGAGCACTACGACATTGATAACGCCAGCAGCATCGCACCATCGGACGCGGACATCATCCAGCATTACAAGCAGTTCCGAAGCCACACTCCCAAATTCTCCATCCAGAGGCACAGCCCGCTGGGTTTTGCAAGGCAGTCCCCCTTACCTCTGGGTGCCACCAGTTACTCCTACCAACCTCAATACACTCAAGCCTTACGATCCACTCCGCTCAGCCACGCCCACTCAGCTTGCCCCACGCCGAACCATCTTTCTAGACAATCCCCAGCCCCATTCACCAAGCCCTCCACCTTTTACAGAAACACCCCGACCAGAGATCTCAACCTTGCTCGCCGCGAGGGAAGCCCCCTGGATCTGCAGAATGACATGTGCCAGCCACCGCCCATGTTCAACTATGCTACCCGGCTGGGAAGGCGCAGCAAGAGTCCACAGACCATGGCCAGCCACGGCCACACGTCCCGCCCGGGGAGTCGGCTCAAGCAGTCAGTTGAGCAGATCCCTCTGGAGACAGGGCCCCCTGTGGGGCTCTCCATCGAGGAAGTAGAGCGACTGAACAATCCGCGTCCTCGCAACCCCAGCATCTGCAGCGCCGACCACGGGCGCTCCAGCTCCGAAGAGGACTGCCGCCGGCCTCTCTCACGGGTCCGCAACCCCGCTGACGGCATCCCTGCCCCAGAATCCTCGTCGGAGAGTGACTCACATGACTCCTTCACCTGCTCGGAGATGGAGTACGACCGGGAAAAACCCGTTTCTTATAGCTCCCGGGTACCCAAGCTCTCGCAAGTCAACGAGTCCGACGCGGATGACGAGGACTATGGCGGGAGGCTGAAGCAGAGGCGGTACTCGAGCCGTCGGGCTGAAGGGGGTCCTGGCATGGCCCAGTTGCCCCCCAATGAGCAGCACAATACCCTGCCTCACAAACTGGGCCCGCCAGCTGGGGCATTTAATTGGGACAATCTTTTGAGCTGGGGCCCTGGTTTTGGACATTACGTCGACGTATTCAAGGACTTAGCAATGCTTCCCGAAAATGCATCTGTACAGGACATTGAAATGAACAGCGGGGATGGGTCGGTCACCATTCTCAATGAAGGAGAAGCGGAACAATACGTATGAGACTATTTATTGTCATTTTGTAGATTAGGGTGATGTTCTTAGAAAAAAACGGCGGACTATGCCGGTGTTTTTTAATCGAAAAATAATGACGACGACTTTCAATGCAGTAAGGCAGAACTAACGGCACCTGAATTCACCTTGGAAAAGTTTGACCAGTCTCCGTCCAGCTGCCCCGTCATGCGTTGTTTGCACCCTTTGAAGTAGCGCGTGTCTGAATTCAATTGACGCCCATACGTGTTATCTCGGTGAATCGTTTCTGTTCTTTATTACCGATATTGCCTCTCCTTCGCAGCCCGAAAGATAAAACAGCAGATTAAATTAACACTCCCAGCTGTAGACCGAAACAAAACTCCTGTTCATACGTTGTTGGTCGAGTTTTAATTCCACCACAAAGGAAGCATGTGCTTTTTGAAGGCGGACCGCACCTGCAGACACTGTGTAAAATGAAGTGCTCTGATGTAAATCATACTCATTCTCCCCCTCGGGTTTTGTTTTCTCACAGAAAGCTGGCTAATTGCTCCAAGAGTGACGATGAATCAAGTCGCCTGCCTTACACACATTTAAGGATTGCAGTATGGGGAGAAATATGGTGTTGTTTTTTAATGCTTTGGGGGTTATAGTTTGTTAAAATGCCATTTTGTTTTTCAATCCACATGATGACAACATATGGATCTTGTTATCTGAAATGACCCAAACAGACAAACAGAGATTGTACTGTATATGTTCACACTATTCCAACGTGGAGTCATTTGTCATTAGTGTCTTCATCAATTATGTTGACATTATGGTGTAAGGTTGCTTCATTTTTTGTACGGTTTATTAACTTAATTTACTTAGGCTGTGTTTTTATGGATATTTTTCATAATCCGAAATCTATGTTCATACTTTCGGGGGAAAGTAAGGGTTGAAGACCCATTTTTTACATCTGTTACGTATGTAACGTCAGTATTTTCCACTTTTTTTATGAAACGATAACATGATGTATGCTTTGTACTTGTAAAAAGCCAATAACAGAATAAAAAATATTTATTTAAAGCTGCTCGTTTATCTTGTTTCAAACCATTTAGAAAAAGTCAGCGCAGTCAATCGGTACTGAAGTTGCAAAATAGTTTTCAAACTAGAAAAATGTTCCAAGGAAATATTCTTTTTTTTTCACATTTCTGGAAAAAAAATATTCTATGACGCATAGGCCAACAACAAAAAAGAAGTGCTAGGAGACTGTATTTGGAAGGTAATATTAAGAGAAGAAAAAAACTGTTACAGGCAAATAATCGAATAGCAGCCACCGAATTGACTAAGTTGTATTTTTTTTTAAAGGTGAATATTTTATGAGAAATGTTTTAATAGTAACAAATAAAAGTGAACTTAGACAAGTGATACTCTGCTAACAGGAAGAGGAACATTACAATACGTCCAAACAATGGAACATTTTTCTCTCATTATTTTTGTCTGAAAAATTACAAAGAATTTGTGTAAATTATGAAAAAAATCTATATCTAACTCTTAATTGACTTTTGAATACAACTGAGTCTATGCAAATGGCCAACTTGATCAAAACCGAAGGTAGCGCTCCCATTTTAGGCAACATGTCGAGATCTGAAGCACAGTTCTAAACACACAAAATTTGAACATGGTCCGAAAAGCAATGTGATCTGAATTTTGAGCACCTAAATAAATAAAAAACCTCAAAAGCCACGCAGACCACACGATGTGACGATGTCATGAGCTGATGCACTTTGCAGATTTTACAACCTGCGATGGAAGGTGCGACCGAGGCGCCCTTCAACTTCCCATGGCGCTCACGCAGTGTTTCCCCACAAAGCCGCAAAATGTAATCAAACATCAAATCCCATTCAAATTACTTCCATGTTGACATTAGGAGTATTTATGAAAGGATGTGGCACAGATCTGCTGATATTGGCCCCTCAGAATAAAGTTCCACCGCCAACCCCCCTCCAGAGAAATGCTTACGAAGATTGATGATTATGAGCTACAGTTGTAGCCTCTTTTCGTCTGCATTTATTCAGCCACCCTTTATTGTAACTTTAACTGAGAAGCAACGTTGATGCATTTGACTATATAAATGCAAGGATAGGACATATACAAGCTTTTCCTTGAAATGTCCAGAGGAATGATGAGGAAATCAAATGCAATCAGTTTGTCTACCATTGTACGGATTTTTAATCTAATTGTGGAATCTGGCTTGAATCAAAGATTGCTCTGAGATATATATATATATATATATCTCAGAGCAATCATATATATATATATATATATATATATATATATATATATATATATATATATATATATATGTGTGTGTGTGTGTATATTTAAATCAGTTCAGCCTCCTAAAGCGTACTACAGTTGCTGTTTTTTTCAGCTGACTTACTCTGTGTGTCCGTCTAATGTGATGAACAAAGGGTTATGTGTAAAAGGTAACTTTACTCATTACTTGACTTTTAAAGTAACTAAGAGAACAAGTTATTTAACTACTTACATTGAACAATTGCCAATACATAATTGGTAGTGGATTATTAACAGCAATGGCTACAAATAAAAAAAAAATCATAATTGTTCATATAATTTGGCTTGATTGTGCTGCAATCCATGTTTTGTTTTCATATGATTTATTTATTTAGTTTGACATATCTATCTATAGTGGGGCGGCATGGTGGTCCAGCGGTTAGCGCGTTGACCTCACAGTGCAAAGGTGCAGCATTCGATTCTGGCTCCGGCCTCCCTGTGTGGAGTTTGCATGTTCTCCCCGTGCCTGCGTAGGTTTTCTCTGGTTTCTCCGATTTCCTTCCACATTCTAAAAACATGCCTGGCAGGTTAATGGAACACTCGAACTCCCTTGTTGTGAGCGCTCGTGGTTGTATGTCTCTGTGTGCCCTGCGAATGGCTGGCATCTGGTTCAGGGTGTCCCCCGCCTACAGCTGGGATAGGCTTCAGCACGTCCCGCAACCCTTGTGAGGATTAAGCGTGTGTGGATTTGAACCTGGACAAAACTTGGTCAACAGCAGAAAGTGTGCAATGTACTTTCATATTACCTTTCGCTGACAAACACAAAATAGTGACTGGATTTCCAGCTTGAAAAAGTGAATCTCCTTTTCCATTCCATTCAAGTCCTCTCACACTTCCAGGCAGGAATGTGAATTGTTAAGTGCCAGCTGTCAACACTGTATTTCCCTTTATTATGTGTTCTATAATGTACAGCTGATTGCTATGTGTATTTTATCTTGGAATGCGCTCTCCTCCCATATTTTTATTTGTTAAATAATTAGTTGTCTTCCACATACTGTACATAAACACTATGAATGAAAAGAGGCAGTTGGCAGCACTACCACTTGATAGTGAATTGTAAGTGACCGTTTTATGTCAGGTGCTTGTCGTCAATGTTAATCACTATGCAGTAATGAATGAAAAAATGTGAGCGTGTAAAATAACTGAAGTCAGATTCATTCGCTGAGAAAAGTCATGTGTCGGTACTGTAAAAATGTGTATATTACAGGAACAAATTCGTTTTTAACACACTACTGGCGTGACTAATTGAGAATTTGTTAAATCCTAAGAGTAGCGATCGCTCTTTGCAGATTGTGCTCAGTGGCCGGGGTTATTTTATTTTTTTTACCTATACATATTTTATGTAATTTTTTTCTTGCAATTAATAGTGATATTGTATTGATTGTATTGAGTATCTATAAAGTAATAGATCAACACACTCAATAAATTGTCATAAAATAAAGTATAGACCCCCAATGAAGTTGATTTAACAGTTAATAAATGAAAAATATTTTAAATAGCAGAATAAATACATTGAATTAACTGACATGTTAAAAAATGTTCATCTTGAACGTGAGACACTTCTTGTGTACTCCAAATGGCTACCAGTTTGACACACGTCTTGAAAATTTAAAAAATGCCCAAGTGGCCTTTAAATGTGTTACTATTAATAATTGATGATGTGCGTCAATGTGGAGACACCAATCATACGCACATGTCAATATAACCCACTATTTCTAAAAATCTCTGCAATTGTTTTCATTTCCAAATGCTTATTTCTACAGCAATAGTTGGAAACCTCAATGTCCCAAAACTGCTGAGATGGTCCGTGGGCCACTCATCAGGTTCTTGAGTGATTGGGTGACCATATATATGGTGTAATCATTTCATTTTATCATCAATCATTCCTGTCAGGCTAATACTAAGACACTTCCGCTTGAAAACCGTTCAAGGTCAGCTTTACAGATGCCACATTTGCTCTTCAGGCTGTGCGTGTTATGGTTAGCAACACGTGGACACTCTTATGTTGAGTAAAAATATTAACAGCTCCCCGACTATTAATTGGGGCACGGTGTATATTACAGAGCAGGCAATTATTTGAGTAAATGTAAATATATACACTTAAAACACTTCTCATTAGACCGATTAAAATAGAAAAAAAAGGATACAAATGTCTTATATTTGTTGGATTTCTAATTTGAGATTTGGGAATTTCATAGAAATCATGTTAAAGTTGTCGTAATGTCCCCTGTGAAAGCACCACCCGCGACTGTGAGCCGAATCAGCGACATCTGCTGCGGGCTTTGCACTTCCCGTAGCGTTCTGGAAAGAAATAGCAAAACAATGATGACTCATATGTCCTTAAAGGCTGTTTAATGTTCAAATTATCTGACTGAATCAAATTAGGTCACGGCCCTGAAACACCCTGCTAATTGGGGCCCCGGAGGAGCACCCACCCCCCTTTCCCCTGCACCATCTATGGATGCATAATAATACACATGCTGGTCATGCATCTTTCATGCGTATTATTTCTTTTTATGTGGGTCACCATGTAAACAACAACAATTTGCTTCCTTGGACTTCTCGCACACCGTCTGACTGTCACATAACCACTCTTTCGACTCTCAAAAATACTCTGAATAATAAGATTTGTTTGGCTAAGGTGTGTCACATTTGAAGCTACAGTACACGCAGGTGATGATTGACTACCGTATTTTCACGACTATAAGGCGCCATTAAAAGTCTTAAATTTTCTCCAAAATGGACAGGACGCCTTATGGTGCGGAGCGTCCTTTATATGCGCTGAGTTCCAAAATCTGACTGACAGCCGACACGCTGTTTATATAGAGAAAAGGCGGAAGTGACTGTGGCCAGGCATGCGGGAAAGAAGCCGGCCAATCAGGGAAGGGTGGGCGTGTATATATACATATATGGAGAGGCAGAGAGAGGGAGAGAGAGGACAGGCAAGCTAGTCCGCCAATGGGGAAGGGTGGGCGTGTAAGTGAACGCCTCAAGCCAGTACCAACACTTGTATAGAGTGTGGCAATGTGCATTGTTGCAAAACAACTCCGGTTTTGGTTTCTAAGAACCCCTGAAAATAAATTCGACAAAAAGACACGCCTACGAAGCTCAGTTCAAACTTAAAGCCACCGGTTATGCTTTTGGCATGCGTGCCCATCTCACAGCAGCGGTGAAAAAAACAAGTCAAGCAAATGAACTCTGAGCTTGCCGTTATTCCCGGAGGGTTGACTAAAGAACTCCAACCACTGGACATTGGCATCAACCGGGCGTTCAAAGTAAAGTTGCAAACGGCATGGGAACAATGGATGATCGGTGGCAAACACAACTTTACAAACAGTGAGAGGCAGCACTTGGCGAGTTACGCCACAATACGCAACAACGAGAGGGAACGCGGCGTTTTTGATGGATTACGGTACTTGCACAATTGTTCAATTCTTTCTACACACACACGCGCTGCCACCATGTTTCGCTCTGTTCTTTACTTTCAAATGTGGGAAAGCTTCACACGAGAGAAATGTTGACTTTGCTGTTGCTACTCCTTTCCGCTCGGCAAATCGTAGCAACTCACACTAGCATGTGATGCATTCAATGACAACTGAGATGTGCAGTCCTCTGCTTCTGATACAGAGGATGAGGACTTTGATTGATTTCTGGGTGATGATTGATCGATAAACGTGAGAACATTGTACGATGGCTAAATAAAATACACCCGAACTCAGTTCTGCTTTCGTTGCCTTTTTAAAAACGTGTTTTTATCTTATCTGTATGTCTTGGCATGCTACCGTATGCTGCAAGCTAACGTGTTAGAGTGCGCGCATGCATGCCGTATGTTTAAGCTGGCGTATGTTTTACCACTGTAAAACTGCGGCCATTAGTACGATGCGTCCTGTGTATGTGTAAAATACAGAAATGTCACCCATTAATGAGACTGCGGCCATTAGTACGATGCGTCGAATAGTCGTGAAAATACGGTATTCTATCTATCTATCTATCTATCTATCTATCTATCTATCTATCTATCTATCTATCTATCTATCTATCTATCAATAGATAGATAGATAAGATTGATAGATCAGTGGTTCTTAAACTTTTTAGAGGTACCAAAACCAACCAGTTAATGTAATAGAATATATATATTCACCGTCTTCACGATGTGATATGACGCGATACACATTTAGTTCAAATCAATGCGATCCGATACGATACCATGCAATTTGTTGCAATATTGTGCAATTAAACATGATGCAAATAAGCAAGGAAAAAAAGTTTAAAAAAAGATGGAATTCAGTATGGCATTGCAAAAAGGATACCACTTTATTCCTTATAAACAGTAGAACGTGTAAAACAACTAGCCCTTTCACAATTTGGCACCTGAGACTCACAGCTGTTGCTGTAGTGTAAACACAAACGCGCTCCTCTCACTGAGTGTCTTATATGAAATATCCATCTCCATAGGACAGGAAAAAAATACAATTTAAACAATGTGGCAGTCACAGCCTCAAAGCTGCTCTGTGTATTGTAGCGTACACAGACCACTCACACTGAGTGTCTCAAAATGAAATGTCCAAAAGAGTCATCCTTATATAGTTTTTCCTTGCGCGGTCACAGTGAGCTGCAAGGGGACCCCCAAAATAAGAGGCGATGTTTTTCTGATCCTGACCTGGTTTGCCAAGATTTTCTCCGGCGTCCGACGAGGAACTGGACGGGGATGCGGGGGAGGGGGCGAGAAACTTGTCGGTGATGTGGTGCCATCATTTTAAGTGGGTCTGCATAGTTGTGGTGCTGCCGTTGCATGGCTTCTTAGTGCGACATTCTTTGCAAATTACGGAGGTTTTATAAAGCGTTCCGAAGCCGTAGTATTTCCAAACATAAGATCTGAATGTTGCGGGTGCATTAAATATAGTAGTTTCCTCGCTGCTGTTTGCGTGAACATAGTGTTTCGCGAGTAGTGTACTGCACTGTATGTGACTTACGGCTTCCGTCTGTATTCAACACAAAACGCAAAAATAATGATAGTGCATTCATTGCGCTGAGGAAAGGGCAGATAGGTGACGTTTAACATGAATAAAACGGCGTTTGAATCGGATTTTACCGATACCCACCAATGCATCGTGATGAATCTAGATTTCACCCGTCAATTGCGTCATACCCAGTGAATGAGCCGAAGCACTCGCATCGCACACGCGCGTATCGATGCATCAATTAATATCGATTCTTTTCCACACCCTTAATAAATAATTATTATATGTAATTATATATAAATATATTAATTACAAATCCAAGATATTAAAAAATGCATTAATTAAAAACAGAAAAAAACCAACACATAGGTATACTGTTTTTTTTTTTTTTTTAAACGTGCTATCACGACAGTCACATGTTGACTAGTAAGCGAACTAAATTTCCCACAGCACTGATTGGACAAGCAATGTCATATGATCATCGGCAGCCAGTGATGGCCAAGCGGGCGTGTTATGACACTAATTGACAGTGCAGGTCAGAGGATCCGTCGAACCCCTGAGAGTGATTCACCGAACCCCTGGGATTTGATCGAAAAGAACCACATCTGAATGAATAAATACATATACATACCATATAATATATATATATACACACATAACAAAAAATCCTCATCTCACCCCTCGGGTGGTGTCCGTCCCTCATTAAGCTCGGGTCCTCTACCAGAGGCCAGGAAGCTTGAGGGTTCTGCGCAGTATCCTTGCTGTTCCCAGCACTGCACATTTCTGGACTGAGATGTCCGATGTTGTTCCCGGGATCTGTTGCAACCACTCATCTAGTTTGGGGGTCACTGCCCCGAGTGCTCCGACCACCGCAGGCATGACTGTCACCTTTACCTTCCAGGCTCTCTCCAGCTCCTCTCTGAGCCCTTGGTATTTCTCGAGTTTCTCATGTTCCTTCTTCCTGATGTTTCCATCACTTGGGACCGCTACATCCACTACAACGGCTTTCCTCTGCCCTTTATCTATGATCACGATATCTGGTTGGTTCGCCATTACCATCTTGTCAGTCTGGATCTGGAAGTCCCACAGGATCTTCGCTCTGTCATTCTCCACCACCTTCGGAGGTGTTTCCCATTTTGACCGTGGGGTTTCCAGTCCATACTCCGCACAGATGTTTCGGTAGACTATGCCCGCCACCTGGTTATGGCGTTCCATGTTGGCTTTCCCTGCCAGCATCTTACACCCTGCAGTTATGTGTTGGATCGTCTCAGGTGCCTCTTTGCACAACCTACACCTTGGGTCTTGTCTGGTGTGGTATATCTGGGCCTCGATGGCTCTGGTGCTCAAGGCCTGCTCCTGAGCAGCCAGGATGAGTGCCTCTGTGCTGTCCTTCAGGCCAGCCCTCTCTAGCCACTGATAGGACTTCTTGAGATCAGCCACTTCAGTTATGGTCCGGTGGTACATCCTGTGTAGGGGCTTGTCCTCCCATGATGGTCCCTCTTCCAGCGCCTCATCTTCTGTTCCCCATTGTCTGAGACATTCTCTGAGTACATCATCCGTTGGAGCCTTCTCCTTGATGTATTCATGGAGCTTGGATGTTTCATCCTGGACAGTGGCTCTCACACTCACTAGTCCCCGGCCTCCTTCCTTTCGGCTTGCGTACAGTCTCAGGGTGCTGGATTTGGGATGGAACCCTCCATGCATGGTTAGGAGCTTTCTGGTCTTAACGTCCGTGGTCTGAATCTCTTCCTTTGGCCACCTTATTATTCCTGCAGGGTATCTGATCACTGGCAGGGCAACCTGTAAACACGTACTTACTGGGGACAGACGGCTGTTTGCAGACGAAATGACTGCATGTGACAACAATTCACAATGATGTGTGATCAATATTCCATTTGCGGACAAAGAATAAAGCGGAATTAAGGCATCCGTTTTCATTTGTCTCAGTGTGCTGCCATTTTGTCCAAGAACAGTTACTGTTAACTGAAATTGACGATAGTGTGTCCCTCGGCTCGCATTCCGAACGTTCAAGCTCACTTGGTTTCTGGGTGTGGTCATCACGTTTACAGGAAAATAGCTATCCATAATATTCTGCTTCATCTACAAAATGTTGTAATACGTTTTTTTCAATTACAAATATCCCTCTACAATATTGTTCTTTTTAAAAACATATAATAAAACCATAACTCAATACACGGTAAAGAATTAAACGGTTTGACTGCTGGTGTATGCAATTGGATAGAGGAATGAAGACAAACAAACAAAGGCTCAGTAAACAGCAGTCATACTTGTTTTTTTGCAGAGGATAAAGAAATCATGCCTGGGTGTGTTGTTTTATTGTGTCTCTAAAATGTTTCTGCACCATTTTTTTTCAAATGTGCATTTCACAAAAGCACTGCTATTTGTTAGCTTGTCAATGGAGTTTCCGATTATGTGTTAACATTAAGCTAGGAGACCAAAATGATGTTTCATAATTAGTTTGACAAGTTAAAAAGGCCCCAAAATTTTACCTGGGAGTGAAAATAAACAGTTTGAAGCCTCTTTTTTTGGAAAATGGTTGACTATCTGAGAACGTTGAACTGCGATTCAGCAAGAGTTCAACTGAAACTTTACAACTGAGTTCAGTCCAAAACTGTTTGTGTGCAAAATTGCATGCTGGTGCAGCAGTTTTTGCCACACTTGTCGAACATCATTAACCGATGTTTTGGTTTGTGAGCGAGTGGTCGACGATGATGACTGATTGTTTGTCGGATGTGCGGTCCGGCGCGGGCTAAAAGCGGCGCTGCCGACGTCAGCGACGCTAACCGTGGCAGCGGCGGACTTTTCAAAAGGGAGACAAGTCAGCAAAAACGCGCGTCGGGCTGACCGGCGCAAACAGTAAATCAGCGGCTTCTAATTAGAGCATAAAATATCGCTGAAGTAGCAAAGCGTGATGGGGCATCACAAGCACATGGCGTGGCGTGGCGAGTCTGCGGCGTGAGCTCGTGACGACAATGTTTGCGCCTTTCTGGCCTCCACAGCCCAAGCCTCAAAGATTGAAAGTTACGACTTGAAGATGGGATGGTCCAGGCGCAACTTTCTTTCGACAGCTCCGGAGGATCGCTTTCATGTGTGTTGAAAGACTTTACGTTGGCTGCACTACACACACAAACATGCACACACACACAAAGCTACACAGCTTCCGCACACATGTTATCAAAGAAAGAGGCGGCTGATCATATGTGGAGCTTTAAGTGCCTTTACACGAAGGCACCCTAAGGGGTGAATACATGCTAATGTAGCTATTGACACTGCAGTGGCCCCTAACTTGAAATTTCAGGGGCACAAGCAGAAATTAGGTGGTCACACACGATGAGTCAACTTGTAACGTACAGTAACTCCAGTTGTGCCTTCAGACACAAGTGACAACTTTAGCCTGGATCAGAATACCAGATTTTTGCCACATCAGATCAGGCCCGATATATTTTGTTGGGAATGACAAAACTCATTAAAAATAAATAAATAAAATCCACAAATATGCAATCAACAAAGAAGCCCTACAATGCCAACATGTAAAACTTCAGTATGTTAGATTTTTCGGAGCTCTTCCGTGTAATGTGACTGAGAGCCCTGCAACATAGTGCTTTTTCAGATTCAGATTCAGAAACCTTTATTTATCCCCGTGGGGCAATTAGAGTTGTGCGAGAGCGGCTTATGATAGAGACAGTCACAGCAAACGAAAAACATCGGATGAGAGTGGGGCTGTAAGCTTAGCACTTGAGGTCTTGAGGTAGTGGTTCCAGCAACAAAACAGTATTGCATAGTAAGGACACAGTAAAGACAGTATTGCACAGTGAAAACAGTATTGCAGTATTTCATTTGATGTGAAGGCTCAGCAATTTAGAAACCTGACCCTCAATATTAAGAAACGTGATTATTTGCAGGTCTTCTTTCTGATTTATTGTTTTTTTTCCCATCAAACACAAGCAAAAAATGAATCTGGGTTGAAATGAACAATATCATGTATATTATCCATTTTTGTTTTGGTCTCGTACACAAAAAGAAAGGCAAATGAACCATGAATGTATACAAGACAAGACAAGACCGGACAAGACAGGACAGGACCGGACCGGACCGGACCGGACCGGACCAGACCAGACCAGACCAGACCAGACCAGACCAGACCAGACCAGACCAGACCAGACCAGACCAGACCAGACCAGACAAGATAAGATATCCTTTATTTGTCCCACACTGGGGAAATTTAGTTTAATATGACCATTTAGCGACATCAATTACACTTATGAACCACTTTGACGTTTTTTTACTCTTTTAATTAAGCATCAACAACAGCACAAAATTGTACCAAACAAGTGTGGCTTCAACATCAATCGGTATGTCAGTTCAACTATTCATGTTTCATGAAGCAATGATATCTAAACATGTAATTATGAGGTTTTCAGGATACCAGCTGTAATTTGGATTGTCTTTTTTTTGTGGTTGTTTTGTTTGACTGGTGAATGTAAAGTTGAGATCTGACTGCTGTATGGTGGCAGTGAACTCAACTCATCGCACAAGTAGATTCTTTTTCATTTTGACTTTTTTTTTAAAATATATACAGACTTGTTTTACTCAGTCTGAGAAAAAGAAGCTTCAAACGGTTTATTGCCTTTCTCAGATGAAATTTCTTGGCAAACAAAAAAAGAAAATTACATGTGTCTTGAAAACAACCACAGAGCTTAGCCTTTAGTGTGCTAGCTTAATATAATGGGAAACACCATAGGCACGGGCTAGCCATTAGCCTCTATGTCGCTTTCACGCTTTAAGCAACAAATATTTGAACACAAACGGTGCAACAACATATTAGACAGACAATATAATGCAATTATGCAATTACAACATGTATTCTTTATCTTCTGCAAAAAACGAAGATTCCTGTATTACAGTATACTGCCTTTCAGTGGCTGATCAAATGTGTTTTTAATTGCTCTATAAACTATGGCTCTGCTTACAAATACAGTAACTGCGATTTTGGCAAAAGTACACAGATTTGGATGTGACTCATCTTGCTGGGATGTTTTCTAAAAGTCAAGAGCGTCTTCTTGCTTGACTGTGACTAAACAATGTAGATTGACACACAGGTGTCCACTCAGAAGGGAAACACACTCGCCACATGAACAAAAACGAGTCACATCCAAACAAACAAAGAAACAACAAGAGTTTCTACTTGGCAGATGAGCGTGAAGCACCTTAATTTTGCAGGGGTTTGTGGGGGGACAAAAAATTAAAAAACAAGCTCAGTGGTCCGCTTGAGTGGTGGATTTTCCCAAGCCCCGCTATCTGTTCTCAAGTCTTAATCTTTTCAATCTGTTCTTCCCAAAGGCTCTGGGCTTCATGCTTATTGTCCCTCAGTGGTGCAGTTACCTCCCACCTACAGAAAGCACCTTATTTCCTTCTCGGCCTCATTCGCATTCAATGGAGGGGAAAGTGGGACTGTAAACGCCTCAGGCGACAGCCACACAAAGTAAACCGAAATAAAAAAGGAAGGTTTTCAATGAGAGTGTGAAATGAGCGGCTCTCCAACAAAGCGTAGTTGCAAGGGAAAAAAAAAAAAACCACACACACACATACAAACATTTGTGTGCGTTTGGAGTTAAAATGCTGCAATTTGAAGTCAAGATGGCGCCCGAGTAGGCAGCCGTCAGCAAGTGCTCTCATGAGCCTTACTTTTTTTGTTGTTTTTGTGTTTCTTTTGTCACTTTGTGTTTGTTGTTACGTCATGTGGACTTGATGTGGACCTTTTTTCAGCATTTTTTGGCCACGACATTCATCAAGGAGGACTCTATGCTTGGTGGTTGCGCCTTCTCGGCAGCATGGGTATACGAGCACTGTTTTTGACTGGAGGAATGTCGGCGCCATTTGACTGTCGTTGCTGGACAGTCCCGGGGCGCTTGTGTCTTGCGCCTGTAATGGGCAGCATTTTTCACAGCCCCGCTTTGTTCAGCGGAGAGATCGGTGCTGTTGAACGGTCTGCGGCTGGATGGATGGAGGTCTTGAGGAGCCGACCATGAGAAGAAAGGAGCGGATGCGGATTTGGAGCTGGGAGTCGCGGCTTGGAGTTTGAAGCGGATTACGTGGGACAGGAGAAGTGAACTAATCTCTTTTCGTCAATGGATGCTACAGCTTTGTGTTTGCTTTCAAAACTTAGCTTGTAGCAGACGTGTGCACATTTTCAGCATGACGTCTCTGATCCACTGGAGAAAGGACACTTTGATCCTCTCCTCTTTCATCTAGAACTGCTTCAGACAACAAAGTGTATGCAGAAAATTGGTGAAGATTGAACGACTGTCTGTGTCCTATGTGTTGTCTTGTGTTATTTTTGTTATTTTGACTTCAAAATGGCGCCGCGAGAGTGGCTGCCTTTCCAGCAGCTCCTTTATTTTGTTGTTCTACTTCTTACTTTCATAACTTTGCTGCTGTGAATTGGGAATTTCTCCATTGTGAGACTAATAAAGGTTTTTCTTATCTTATCTTATCTTAAATTGGGGTTTGCCAAACATTTCATTGAAGGATGTGCCTTAAAAGTACCTTGTATTTTTATGTTTTTTTTTTATTTTATGAAGAAAATTATCACTTTTGTGACAGTTTTATTTTAAAAAGTCTTACAAAAAACTAAGTTGAGGAAGGTAAAAGTGTCATATTGGGACTGTTTTTTTTAAAGGAAAAAAAAATCAACACATTCAATGTCTTTTTGTCCACTTTTGAAGTTTTAATTGCGCAACGTAATTTCAGACTGAAACCAAAGATATAACATTGTGTGAATGCCACAGATTTTGCATTCAACCACCTGAAAAGGGTTTTTGAAATTGCAGTTTTGAATTTCTTTTGAAAAATATTTTATAATAATAATTATTTTCACACATTTTGTTGTGTTGTGTCTGCTAATTGAGGTTTCACCACTGTGCCTGGTTAGTAGGTTTCTTTCCATTTATTTATTTATTTTTGGGGTACCCTTCTATCATTTTGCAACACTTTCTTGATAAAGGACTTTGATTTGGACCCATTTGAAGCGTACAACAATTGACATCATTACAAGGTCAAAATAGCAATTACAAGTGGTATGTTTACCCTAAAAAATGTGCTTATTGTACTTCCATTGTTTCTTCAGTAGGAAAATGTTCTTTTTCTTGTGTGGCGTTTAAGCCCTCAAGTGCTGAGACAACAGCGGCCGTGCGCCATCAACATCAAGGCGACGCTTTCATCGTCTCTGGCGGAAAATACTGAAACAACATTTCAAATTGGAGTGCAAATAGAAGCCTAATGAGCAGAAATTGCTTCCACGTTGCAGCTATTTTTTTCATCCTCTGAGCGCCGAAGCTTCATTTCAGCGCTAAATCGCTGCGCTGACCGCCATCCCAAAGAAAGAGGGGGCGTCTAATATTTGCTTTTCATCACACGCAAGTCCGATCTTGATCAGCGGCATTGCCTATGTCAGTCATGTTCAACTCGTTAACAATCTGACTGTAAGTAAGCGTTTATTCATATAAACTTTATGGAGTGTTGTGGGTTTTGTTTGAATTGAAATTATATTGCACAGTGGTTGATTTTTGGTGGCTCTCATCTTGCATTATTAGTCATAAAAGTGAGTGTAAAACAATGCTTTGACCTCACGAGCAACATCCGCGCTTTCCTTCCACTGCATTGACTGAAAGAGAACGTCATACTCTTCCATAACCATAAAGGTATATTGTTTTGGAAGACACAATTGTAATATTATTTTGTCAAGTCAAGTCAACAGTATTTATAGAGCACTTTCAAACAGCCATCGCTGCATACAAAGTGCTGTACATGGAGCGATTTAACATACACAATAAACAGTAAGACGAAATGGTAATAAAGGCGGTAGAAAGCACCAAGCAGTAAAATCATGCTGAGTCGAACGCCAAAGAATACAAGTGGGTTTTGAGGAGGGCTTTAAAGATGGGCAGGGAGGAGGCTTGCCGAATGTTCAGTGGGAGGTCATTCCAGAGAGAGGGACCAGCAACAGAAAAGGCTCGATCCCCTCTGAGCCTCAGTTTAGTTCTTGGTACTTCTAACAAAGACTGGTCCACAGACCTGAGGCGCCGGGCAGGTGTGTATGGGCGGATGAGCTCAGAGAGGTAAATTGGCGCGATTATTTTGAGATTTGAAAACAAAGAGGAGGATCTTGAAAAACTTTTGTGTGTGTGTGTGTGTGTGTTATTTTTGGGGGGGTACTTGGGGGGGTTATAATTATCCGTGTTGTTTTTTGGGCTTTTTTTCCTGGAAGATTAAAATCAGGATCGTTAGCAGGCTTCTGCAGAGTTTGCCTATGAGCTGGTCATTGAATCTAAGGGAATTATGGCCCCCAAAAATTCAGTCTGGGTTTCAAGCGTTCTTAACACAAGTTGTGTTTAGTTATGGTTAGTAACGCCGTTATTCTTGAACGCTCCCAGCACTTGCTAATGCAACATGAAGCACTGACGTTAATTTTATGATAATGTACAGTATGTCGGGAGTATACCCAATACTCAGGAAGCGACTTCAAAACAGTACAAACTTGCATTATTAGGGCTAACTTTTTGGGAGTCTGGATGTCATTTGAAAGCTCTTTCCACTTTAGGAGTTTAGCCTGTTGAGCATTCCCAGCTGGTGATAGGATGCGCCCAGATCCAGAAGGACCTCCATTAATTGGGCCAAAGCTGCTGTGGCAAAAAAAAAAAGTGTGTGGGCTCAGCACGCTGCTTCGCAAAAACCTGGGTGGTTTCACCATGAATGAAGAGAGGGGCCCCGATTGTTTAGTGCAAATTCCATTTGGTGTTGACTCTTCAGTTTCACATGCAGCCTCGCATTATGGTCGAACTCATAAATAAGAGACCGACAGTGAAGCATCTGCTTACGTTGGCCGCCAGTGTGAAATCTCCAAGTTCAGCAGAGGGTCAGCTGCTGATCAGAGCTTTGGAAAAAGAAGCTTTGACTCCACTGTCTCGAGAAGCCCCCGCCCCGTCAACGTTGCCGCAGTGAAGGGAGAGGCATTGTTTGGTGATTTGGTGTGACTTAAGGAAGGTGGTCCTCATGACAATGACCTTGACTCGTACACAAACAGACTCCACCACTGTGACACAGGTGAGATAAAGGGGTCTGTGGAGTACTGTTTGAGCCCACAAACTAAGATTTAGATCCTCTTCTCTCGCATCTTTTTATATATTACACAATGACAGTTTGATGCCTTCCATGCAGGAAAAACTTGAGTTGCGGACTGTTGGGTTGCAGGTTCAACATGAGCAAAGGATCAAAATATAGTTGCTGTCCAATGAAAAGTTGCTGGTGCATCTAGATGGTTTTCCCCTCCAAAACAACCCTAACTCTGATTCATATAATTTGGCTACTCTGCAAAATCTAATCATAACTCTCACGCTTTATTTTTACAAACCCATTTTTAGATAGGACGTGCCGACAGTTTGATGCCTCTCTTACACTCAAGACTTGAGTTACGAGCTACAAGACTGCAGGTTCAACATCAGCAGAAGATCAAAATATTGTCACTGTCTAATGAAAGGCACGTATCTCCATGCCCCCCCCCCCCCCCCACCCCACACACACACACACACACTCAAAAGCAACCCGAATGGAGCTGTCACAGTACACTTATTATGAACGGCATTCGCTGTGAGGTAGGCGGAGGGAGAATGGCCACCCGGCTTATTCTTGACATATTTATTGACGGTTGCAAAGCAAACGGAGAGAAAGTACAGACACTCCCCAGCTTCCGAACGAGATACGTTCCGAACGATCGTTCGTAAGGTGAATTCGTTCGTAAGTTGCTTCAGTGCAATAGTTTGTATGGAATGTATGTTTAATGCTTATATAAATATGTTTAAGGTTTATATAAGTAACTTACTTTTGGAAGATGTACTCGAAGGCTTAAGGCAGGACAGTGGCCCGGAGCCGGACATGCCTGGCTTAAGGAGATGATGGAGGGGGAAAAGAAGGAAGAGGAGGATTTTATATCATGGGGCCGTGAGGGTCTTTGTCGTTGGTGGAATGGGCTTCAAGAGTTACTTCCTCCTCCGTAACATCAATGAAGGAAGAAGCTGAGGGTCCAGAAACTGGCCAAAAGAAGCGATCTAACGACGATTGCATGTTTTTCTTCTTTTTCTCATCATAAATGATGCAGTAGCAGTGTATGGCATCATTTATTTGATTTGCAACCTGTGTGCAACGTTCAATATTTGGGTCTTGCTGCTCGAAGAGTGTGATGGCTTTATCTATGAGCGAAAACCCTTCGCCCAAGAGTTCCGTCTCGAATTTCTTCATGGGGACAGGTGTTTCCTCCTCCTCCTCCTCCTCTCACAGCGCCTCACGTCAGTATTAGTGGTGGAAAGAAGCACTGCTCGGAAAAAGGCGCGCAATACAAAATATAACTTACAGCATCTCTGTCCGAACATTTTTCGACATACCCGAAAAAATGTTCATATGTACCGTTGTTCGTAACTCGAATATTTGTAAGTCGGGGAGCGTCGGTAGCCCAGTGCCTTTCACCTTCTTCAAACTGCAGTTCAGCAATTTTCATGTGTCACCATTACAATAAAAAGCCCGGGCTTTATATTTATTGAACAGACGCGGCAGCAAGAAAAACCAAATGTGTTCATCCGATGATAAAGGCACGGCAGAATCTGTGGGAGTTGAGGCTCCTCCGTGACTGCGAGCCATTTGGAGGCGACAGCTTCGAGGTCTTCAGGACTCTTCAACTTCCGCCGACAACGCTGCCAAATCTCTTTCTCTTTTCACTCTGACATCTTTCCTATTGAGTGCGACATTTGACATCACCGCAAAGATGAGCAAATATTGAAAAAAATTGGCATTATGGCCATTTAAAGCCTGTTCGATGCCAAGGAGAACATGTTGGCTATCCCCCACATAGGGCCCCTCTTCACCAGCAGTTAATGGCTGGTGACTATGGGGGGGCAACATAGGGATGGCTCTACATCGGGGGCAAGGGGTTGCTTCAGCCCCATCAGAAAATCTGTGTAGCCCCAGTAAACCCCCCTCCAGCATTTTATTTGACATTTTAAACGGTATTGATCAAGTATTATCTCAGCCTCCCGATGTAGTGGTCAAGTTCCACTTCAACCCCGGGAGAGAAAAAAATCCTGGAGCTGTGCCTGCCCCAACAGACAGCTAACATCGGCCCATATCAACAACGGAACTGGAAACCCCGTCGATAACTGTAATGACACGTCAGGATTTTGAAATCCCTGTAGTGGACACCCCTAGCACTATCGTTGTGTCTTCATATTTTTCTTCTCAAAAGCAACACGTATAATTTGCAAATACTGTAGAATCTCCAAAACCAAACTACACAGAGGTCAAATAAAAGAATTGTTGGTCTTTTTTTTTTTGAACATCAAACCCAAATGTTTTCAGGCATAAGTAACGGAAAGGGCCTGCTTCTGTTCCAATATGTTTGGAGGGAAGAGTCTGTGAGTCATTTATTATTTATTAAGTTTGATTGTTGTTCGTTTTTTTGTTGACACTTGAGTGGTTTGTAAAAACGTTTCATGTAAAAACGTTTCATTACCAACCTCATTAGGTAAGTATTGGGTTTAACCTCTATTTCTGTGGGAAAAACTGTCTCCAAATCTGAACACATTTTCTAAAAAAAAAAACCCAACAACACTGCAAATGACCTTTCCTCCAAGTTTTGGAAGCACATTCAATGAAAAACATTTACAAAACTGGCACCAAAGCTGGGTTAAATACTTCAATGAAAAACAATGACATGGTAATCGGGACTGTTCGTTTGCTCCTTGAACCTTCGTGCAAGGCAGCGGACTCGAAATGGGTAATATATCTTTTCCCAGAAACAAACAAAAAATAGTATAACATGTCATAAAATATATTTTCACTTAATAGCCTGGCTTCCACAATTGGAACGAAACCTTAAAACATGGTTGCGGTTAAAAGAAAATCCTTAACTACACTTGCATAATCAAGTCAAGTCAACAAGTCAAGTCAACAGTATTTATAGAGCACTTTCAAACAGCCATCACTGCATACAAAGTGCTGTACATGGAGCGATTTAACATATACAATAAACAGTAAGACGAATCAGTAATAAGTAATAAGTAATAAGGCGGTAGAAAGCACCAAGCAGTAAAACCAATACCAATCTAAGTCATGCTGAGTCAAACGCCAAAGAATACAAGTGAGTTTTGAGGAGGGATTTAAAGATGGGCAGCGAGGAGGCTTGCCGAATGTTCAGTGGGAGGTCATTCCAGAGAGATGGACCAGCAACAGAAAAGGCTCGATCCCCTCTGAGCCTCAGTTTAGTTCTTGGCACGTCTAGCAAAGACTGGTCCACAGACCTGAGGCGCCGGGCAGGGGTGTAGGGGCGGATGAGCTCAGAGAGGTAAGGTGGCGCGAGATTATTCAGAGATTTGAAAACAAAGAGGAGGATCTTAAAAATAATTCTAAAATGAATGGGGAGCCAGTGAAGGGATGCCAAAGTAGGAGTTATATGCTCCCTCTTACGAGTACCAGTCAAGAGGCGAGCAGCGGCATTCTGGACCAGCTGGAGGCGCTTAATGGAGGACTGGCAGACTCCAAAGTAAAGGGCATTGCAGTAATCGAGCCGGGATGTGACAAAGGCATGAATTACTGTCTCAAAGTGTTCATGTGAGAGGAAAGGTTTTATTTTGGCCAGCTGTCTAAGGTGAAAAAAGCTGGATTTAACAACGGCACCAATTTGCCGATCGAGTTTGAAATCACTGTCCAGTTTAAGTCCCAAGTTTGAGACCGTTGATTTCAGATAAGGAGATAGGGGGCCCAAGTCTACAGGATGGAATGTACAAGGTCCACTGGGGCCAAACAATATCACCTCTGTCTTCTTTTCGTTGAACTTCAAGAAATTTTGTGCCATCCAGGTTTTGATTTCTTCCAGACAGGATAGGAGTGGCCTTAATGAGAAGGTGTCTTTCTTGCTCAGTGGGACATAGATCTGGCAGTCATCTGCATAGCAGTGGAAAGGAATACCATGTTTCCTTAAGATGGAACCCAATGGGAGCAGATACAGCGAGAACAGCAGAGGCCCCAGAATTGAGCCCTGTGGAACACCACATGACAGGGGAGCAGTGCGTGATTCAGAGCAGCCAAGGCTGACACAAAAGGTCCTGTCAGCTAGATAGGACCTAAACCAATCAAGAGCACTCCCGCCAATGCCCACCAAGTGCTGCAAACGAGTCAGCAGAATACTGTGATCCACTGTATCAAATGCTGCAGTTAAGTCCAATAAAACCAGACACACGTGGTCTCCAGAGTCATTTGCCAGGAGGATGTCATTAGAAACGCGTAACAGGGCTGACTCCGTGCTATGCATCGTCTTGAAACCTGACTGGAAGACCTCCAAGATGTTATGTTCATCCAAGAAAAGTTTCAACTGCATGTGCACCACTTTTTCCAGAATTTTGGAAATGAAAGGCAGTTTGGAAATGGGTCTGTAACTTGACAGCTCATCTGGATCAAGACCAGGTTTCTTGATCAAGGGTTGGACCACAGCATGTTTAAACTGTTGGGGAACTACACCAGAAGAAAGGCTGCTGTTGATGATATCCAAGACCGATGCACCAACACTCGGGAGAACCTCCTGAAAGAAGCGTGGGGGAAGAGAGTCGCAAGGGGAGCCAGATGGCTTCGTCTGGCGAACTACATCCTCCAAAAGCGCCAAGGACACAGTATCAAAAGAATTTAGGACAGCTGAACATGGAACATGGACAGAGGGGTCAGATGCGGTATTTGGGACCGGAATCCTAGCTGTAGAGACCTTATCAATAAAGAACTGAAGGAATCTGTTGCACATCTCGGCTGAAGAATCCGAGCAAGTAGGCAGAGGGGGTTTGAGTACAGAATCTATCGTTTTAAATAGTGCACGAGGGTTGTGACGGTTGGCTAGAATAAGGTCCGACAGATATTTTCTTTTGGCCTCTTTTACTGTGAGCTGGTAGATACGCCAGCTGTCTTTCCAAATTTGAGAAGAGACATGCAATTTGTCTCTTTTCCACTTGCGTTCAGCTTTGCGACACTCCTGCCCAAGTGAACAAAAGACGCCTTGAGTCCTGGATCTCCAAGTGTGGGAAAAGTCGAGAAGGACATTCTAAAAGGATGGCCACAGTATCTGTGGACCTCAAAAAGAGATTATTTCGCTCTCGAGTGGCACATTTTGAATATGTGTCTTGGTGGGATAAAGGGTAATGACACACATGACTTTATTGTGGCGTTAATTGACAACCTTGTCAGAAAGAATTGCCAACAAGCTCATCACAAACGTGGACGTCTCACCACATGCACGCCTCAGTGACGTCCACTCGAAGCTGGAGATGTCAATGAAGTCATTTCTGGACACGTTGGCGAGCGAATGACATCGACGGTGACCCAACTAAAACAGGCGAGAGGAGGAGGTTCTTATTATTGTAACCTTCTATGCCCAAGACTGACAACAATATGCTGGAAAGGGATGAATCGGTAGAGAAAAAAAATGACGGGGAAAACCCCCAAGTGAACAAAAGACGCCTTGAGTCCTGGATCTCCAAGTGTGGGAAAAGTCGAGAAGGACATTCTAAAAGGATGGCCACAGTATCTGTGGACCTCAAAAAGAGATTATTTCGCTCTCGAGTGGCACATTTTGAATATGTGTCTTGGTGGGATAAAGGGTAAGGGCCAGGGGGGGACATGAAATCAGATATCAGCAAATCGGATTTACTTGCAATTGGCTTTCAAAGCTGCAATGAGAATAATGGCTAAGACCGACCACGACCCACCCACTGCCTTTGGTTAAAACTCATACTTTGCAATTCAGTCACGTGTCTAACAGTTAATTCCAACCACTGCGCCACAAGAAACTAAATTTTCACTTCTTTGGTCCTTAAATTGCTATCTCATAAAATGAAGTGGCGGCCCGGTGTTCGAATGGTTAGCCCATCGACCTCACAGTGTAGAGGTTGATTCCAGCTCCGGCCTTCATGTGTGGAGTTTGCATGTTCTCCCTGTGCCTGCGTGGGTTTTCTTCGGGTACTCTGGTTTCACATTCCAAAAACATGCATGGCAGGCTGATTGGTCACTCTAAATCAGGGGTCCCCCAATTTTTTCCTGTGAGGGCCACATAACTTTACACATAAAATCAGCTCTAGAGCCTCTTCAATGTCATAATGCACACTCATGGCATCAGCACAGAGAGAATTTGGAGTCCTGTCATCTGTAGCACCTTTATAGCCCCTTGAAATGCACAAAAAAAGAGTTCTGCCATCTACGAGAACGCCACCTATCTTGTCTTGTTTATGTCTGCTACTATCTTGTTCTACTAATTGATCTGAGACACAACTCAAACACTGAAACATTCTATGGTGTGTAAATAACTTTGTGACCTTGATTTAAACCCTATTTGCGTCACGGGTCATTTTGACCCGAAGACCAACTTTGTACTTTTTTTTTGTACAGCTTCCATGGAAATGTGAATAAAAACAACATTTCAATTTTTCTGCAGTTGGGGCCAATCTATGAAAAGTCATAAAATTTCAAGTTAAAAACATTAGGGGGGTTTGGGGGCGTTTTTAACACAGTGACGGGTCATTTTGACCTGAGGACAACAGGAGGGTTAGAGGGCCGGGCCAAATGTGCTGGCGGGCCGTAGTTTGGGGACCCCAATTTAGAGTCGAAATTGTCCATAGGTGTAAGTGTGAGCATGGACGGTCGTTCGTCTCTGTGTGCCCTGTGATTGGCTGGCAACGTACTGCCCGAAGATGGCTGGGATAGGTTCCAGCACATCTGCGACCCTTGTCAGGATAAAGCGGATGGGAAAATGGATGGATGGATGGATGGATGGATATAAATGAAGCATGTACTTTACTCTTTCAGCTGAAGTATGTTCATTTGGCGGCCCGAGAGTCCAGTGGTTAGCACGTCGGCTTCACGGTGCGGAGGTGCCGGGTTCGATTCCAGCTTGCGTGGGTTTTCTCCGGGTGCTCTGGTTTCCTCCCACATTCCAAAAACATGCATGGCAGGCTCATTGGACGCTCTAAATTGTCCCTAGGTGTGAGTGTGGGCGTGGATGGTTGTTCGTCTCTGTGTGCCCTGCGATTGGCTGGCAACCAGTTCAGGGTGCCTACTGCCCGAAGACGGCTGGGATAGGCTCCAGCACCCCCGGCGACCCTAGTGAGGATCAAGCGGTTCGGAAAATGGATGGATGTTCATTTATCTGTGCCAACGACATAAAATGACAGGCAGGCTAATTGGAGCAAGAAGGTACAATTATTGCATCGTCACTTTGAATAATAGCTTTGTGTTCAACCAAACTGATCCTGGTTTCACACCAAATCTATTATTTCAGATTGCTGTACATCCTTTCGACAATTTTTTAAATGGATGGTTTGCTTTTTTGAGTGTTGAGAAACATTTTTCTAAGGAAGCGTTTCCCCTATCCAAATGTGAATAGATTTTCAGTCAAATAGATATCGCAATTCCTCTGTGTTGTTAAGGTAGTCGGTACCTGTATTAAAGTGAATTGGGCTTACCCCAAAAAGTGAGGTGTCTTGTGTTGTAGCCTCTATCTGTAAAAATGCTGCATTTTTTTGGGAGGCGGGACAGGATGTGGGGGAACTGAGAAGCCCCTGTAACCGGTTCAAATTTGGTGGCGATCAGGAGACTTTCCGAGGAGGGGTTTAAGTATAATCTCAGGAAATGTCGGAAATTTTAGAAAAACAGCACCTCAAACCAAAGTGTCAATTCATGGTTCTTCTGTCCATGCTATTGAGGTGACCTGAGAGTGCCTGAAAGCTCGTAGGTCAGAGACGTCGGATTCTCCGGAATATTTTCGTGTGATAAAATCCAGTGGTCTCGGCAAGTCTTGTGAAGACCCTCCAAACGCTGCACCTGGTTTGTATTCCACCCTCGCAATCTGCTTTCTTTGGACACTGCATCTTCCTCTTCTTGAGTTTCACCTTCTCGAGATGTCAAATACACTTCAATATTTGGGGGGAGGGGGTGCTTTTGGAGCGGGGAGGTGGCGAGGTGAACCTCCAGTCCATTTGGAAAAGAGATTTATTGGGATTTGGCAGCAGGTTCTGTCTTCTTAAGAGGAGGTTCGGCAGCTGTGAAGGAAAAGGAAAGCAGCAGTCTAAAGAAACAATTATGGGACCTGTTCGTGCTTTTGTTGTACCCACTACTTCAACACGTAAATCTTGGAATTTTTTCAAGAAATTTTATGAGGCTTCTTCAAAGGAGAAACGCGTTCTTGCTATGTCTGTACCAAACGGTGTCAGCCAACCCGTCGTCCGAGCACGGGCGCACACTTCCATCCCTGGCTTGCATTTGGTTTGGCTACTGAGCAAACAGAGGCGGCTTCGAGGTTCACTGTAAATTCGTGTGCCGGACGTTATTTTGAGCGAGGGCACATTAAATGAAGCGTGATGGGCTCACTTGTCCTCCCAAATGTTCCTCGGATGACGGCGGGATTCATCAGGGCTGTGGACATGGTCAACGCTGGTGTTTAAAAGCTGGAAATGACACTTAGTAGACTGACAGTGCTTTACCTCCAAACTACATAGAGTAGGTTAACAAAATGGAAATATTCAGTGTTGGAATTAACATAAAGGAACAATAATTTTAAAAAATGGTAAAAATACAGCAGCAGCCCAGTGGTCCAGTGGTTAGACCATCGACCTCACAGTGCAGAGTTACTTCAATTCCAGCTCCAGCCTACCTGTGTGGAGTTTGCATGTTTGCCCCGGGCCTGCGTGGGTTTTCTCCAGGTACTCTGGTTTCCTCCCACATTCCAAAAACACGCTTAGCAGGCTGATTGAACATTTCGAAATTATCCCTCGGTGTGAGTGTGAGCGCGTATGTTTATTCGTGTGCCCTGCAATTGGCTGGCAACCGGTTCAGGGTGTCCCCCGCCTACTGCCCGAAGACAGCTAGGATATTCTCCAGCACCCTCCGCGAAACTTGTGAGGATAAAGCGAAAATGGATGGATAAAACTACAGGTTTGTGATTTCTTTTTTTTACAAAATCACTAGGACCCTTGTTGAAACTGCTTCAGTTTTCTCAAATGGTTGCCTTTCCTGGACTGTCTGTTTCAGATTTTTCTACATATTTCACAGGGTTTAACTCTGGACTCTTCGAAGGCTACTTCTTAGCCTTCTTGTGTGTTTGGCCTTTTATCCTGTCCGAGGACCCATGAGACCAATCTGTCTGACACTGAGCAGAACATTTGGCTCCAGAACGCCTGGATAGTGTTGAGATTTCATTGCGGCCTGCGGACATTGTGCCCGATCTATCACAGCAGCCCCAGAACGTTCTTCACAGTTGGTACAGTGTTCTTTCTGTAAATCCAGACTTAGCGTGTCTTGCCCAAAAACTTAAGCACTGTTTCAGATGGTCATCCTCCCACAAGCTTCGTGGCTCGTCGATATGCATTTTGGCAAATTCCAGTCTCGTCACTGTCAAGTTATTTCTGACCACTGTGGGTTTTTCTTTCGCCAACTTAAGGGCACAAACAATTTGGGTCCAAATGTATACAGTGTTTGTCAACTAAAATATGAAGAAGAATGGTCAAGCGTTCACGCATGAGACACCTGACTCAACTGTGCAGACGTTGGGGAATTTAAGCACAATGCTATTCACAAGAAGAATGCACTCTTCTCTTTTGACCGAGTCATCCCAGTATGGGTCTCAAATCGGGGATCCTTTCATGTGATAAACTCGATGCCAGTCATGCATGTCACACTTTCTCTGGACAACGTGAGAAAGTCATTAGATCTTGGACAAAACCACATACTTAAACTGAGAGAGTATCCACCTTCTGCCATGTTAAAAGACACGTTACAGTTAGAGGTCAACCACCGCACTTGTCCGCAAGGACGCGCTCCGCTACATGAAAATACTTTGGCCGGCACCCCCGCCACCGAGATGATTTATTTCATGACAAATCCAGAAGCTTTGGTGCTGGGCACGAAAGTAAGTCTGTGCTCTCATTTGCTCACATGGATCAGATGTATGAAAAAAAAAGGTGAATGCAGTCAGAATCAGCTCGTTGATGAAGTGATGAAATGTTTCCTCTAGTGAGGGTCGTTTTTGGAAATTCTGAGCCAAAGCTTTTTCCAGGTGCAAACCTTTCAATTATACTCATAAGTGATGAGTGCTTTGCTCAAGTTGGTGGTTGAGTATCTTATTCAGAGAGTTATGTCCTATCAAGAGCCTTTTTTGCCAACCTGGCCAGAAACTCAATGTATTTGCAGTCGGCCCTCTCCATTTCTTTTTTTTCTTTTTCAAGTTTTAGGCTTGCATAAAGTGGGTTATTTGAGCGCAGCCAAGAAGGCCTGGGTTTTCCTGGCACACAATGGCAGGAAGCGCCGCCCTGCCACACTATAGATGGAAGCTGGAATAGTGGAGAAACATAGCAAGGAGCGAGATCAAGTTTCTCACTATAAAAATGGACATAAAAAAAAATATATACATATATATACCAATAATAATGTACATTGGGGTCGGGTTCGTCATGTTGGATGCAATAACTTTTGAAAGCAAGCCGTTGAAAGAAAATGTGTCAAAACTTTGAAAAGACTTGTTGGGATTCACATGAAAATTGACATTCTGTCACGTTGTGTGGTGGTGGTGGACCCCAAAAAGCAGGCAGGAGAGAGGAGCAGGGTATATTTGAAGATGTGTATTGATAAAACACAGAAAACAAAAACAGCAACCAAAGCATGACAGTAGCAAACGCAACAATAACCCGACACCGAGTGTGCGGGCAGGAGTCCTTTTATATGCCTGATTACCTATGACCAACAGGTGTGCAGCTGCCAGGGGGGCTCCACACTGCCACCTGTTGGTCCCTAAACCGAATCGTGACAGTACCCCTCCCTCAAGGGACGGATCCCAGACGTCCCAAAGTCATCCAAAAAGGCTTGCCTCGCCAGGGAACAGGAACAAAAGTAACGGCAATCTTTCGGCTAGGCGTGACCTGACTTGGACGGCGCTCGACGTAACGGGGGACATGGAACAGCCGGACGTGAACAGGGGCTCGGCCTGACGTGGGCGTGGAAGTGGCACGGCTCGTCGTCGACGTGAATGTGACTCAGTTCGAACAGACACGTGACGAGCCTCGGCTCCACATGGACGCGGACGGGGCTCGGCCCACCGTAGACGCGGCTTGAACCTGACTTGGACGGAGCTCGACGTAGCGGGGGACATAAAACAGCCGGACGTGAACAGGGGCTCGGCCTGACGTGGGCGTGGAAGTGGCACGGCTCGTCGTCGACGTGAATGTGACTCAGCTCGAACAGACACGTGACGAGCCTCGGGTCCACATGGACGCGGACGGGGCTCGGCCCACCGTAGACGCGGCTTGACAAGACAGACAGCCGCATCACCAGCGCTGCCTGAAAGGGGGAAGGGTGTCGGCCGCAGACGAGCTCCGCCAGGCACATGGCCGAACAGGGACCAAATCCGTCGTACCTGCGGGGTCCAGGTGGTCGGGTCATTCTGTCACGTTGCGTGGTGGTGGACCCCAAAAAGCAGGCAGGAGAGAGGAGCAGGGTATATTTGAAGAAAAACAGCAACCAAAGCATGACAGTAGCAAACGCAACAATGACCCGACACCGAGTGTGCGGGCAGGAGTCCTTTTATATGCCTGATTACCTATGACCAACAGGTGTGCAGCTGCCAGGGGGGCTCCACACTGCCACCTGTTGGTCCCTAAACCGAATCGTGACACATTCGAAGTTGTGGTAGCATGTTGGGAATGACTAAGCCACTAATCCTAGCTGTGAACTACGCCTCTTTCCCAAATCACTTCCCTCTTCCTGAACTACCACCCTTTTTCCTACCCCGACCTACATCACTCTTCCCTACCACTAACCGTCAGCCTACCCCAGGGGTCGGCAAATGTTGAAAGAACCATATTGGACCAAAAAAACCAAAACAAATATGTCTGGAGCCACAAAAAATTAAAAGCCTTACATTGAAGGTACTGTATGTACCTATATAAGCCTACTATCAAAATGACTAAGTTGACTAAAAAATACACAATGAGCCTTCATGATTCTTTTTTTTGGGGAATAAAAACGTGTCTCGCAGTCTATGACACAAATCCTCATTGACAGAAATGTTGAAATTTATTATTTATTCTACACAGCACTGGAAACTGTTCAGAATTGTGTCATGTTTGCCCTCCGAAAGAAACCATATTAAAACAAAAAAATCTATTTCCCTCCCCCATCTTTTTCCGTTTTCAAACATTTTGGAAAAAGCTCCAGGGAGCCACTAGGGTGGCGCTAAAGAGCCGCACGCGGCTCTGGAGACACAGGTAGCTGACCTACCTTCTCCTCTAACCATAAGTAGGGAGAAGTTGTTGCGGGCTTCCCCCTGACCCCAATCGGCAACAAACCACAACATGTTCGGTAAAGAAATGACCAGCTGAGAAAAGATTGCATATATCTTCTATATTATGATTCGTGATGTTGTTCTTCATCATTTAACTTGGGTAACTAGAGTTCAAAAGTGGTGTGACCGACCAAAGACCTGAGAATGCAGAATGCTTGTGCACATGCTCATGTCAGGATGATCCGACCTCTGAGGGTACACGGATAGGGAGTGAAACCAGGGGCAAGGCGGTGAGGATGTAGCCAGAGACAATAGGTGCATCAGAATAGAACAAACAATTCCAGATGTTATTTTCAATGTTTCTATGTTATCTTGTATTGATTATGATGTTGTAATCATGTGACTTCCAATAAAAGCTCTGGTATGAGGGGAGACTGCAGAGGATTCTAAATTTGGGCATGTCTTGATATTACTATGCAAATACGATGCACATCCAATTCCCATTCATCCTTATTGGTGAACCCTTCCAATAACCTCGACAACCCCCACTTCTTGCTAACACTTCACTGTCACCCCAAACAATCCCTAATTTGAATCCTATCTACAAGTGATAACACGAACATGCCCTAATTAAATTTCGGGTCTGGTCCATTCATGCTGTTTTTCACCATCCTCTTAAGTTTCAGCACATGACATCCCAAAATTTTTTTCTTTAGCAGTCATTATTCCAAAAAAGAATAATTGGGCTTAGTTAGTGAATTCGGTGTTGTAGCCCTGGAATATATGAATATTCAAGATTCTTATCTTGGTATGCACAGCTTCAATTATCTCTGAGGAAGAAAACTGGGCCATCTTCTTTACAGAACGCCACAAAAGATAAAAGACCGCCCTGATGACGATGATGCCAAAAGTAACACAGTTATTATTTACTTTTTGTAGACTCTGCTTCACAGTTCAATGCGCACAACTTCTGGAAAAGTCTTCAGATCATTCACCTTGTAATGACTTTGAATGTCCACCACTATGCCATAAAACAACCTGGCAACAAAAAATGTCAACTGGAGCCTCGGGCTTCCTCTACTCAGAACATGTTTGAAATGAAAACAAGCTAATTCTGGATTATAGTTTAAAAAAAGTTTAAAAAATAATCTTAGACCGTACAAACTACCACTCATGTAACGACAAAATGGACATGTAGATCCTTATTTTAGCTAGATCCTATTATATTTTTTATACTTCTCGTGATTGTGGTCCGCATTATACTAAGACACTTTTATTTTCTTTTAAACTGCAGTTGACAAATATTATATTTCAATCAAGCAACATATTAATACAGTTGCCCATAACTATGCTTAAAAAGAAAACCTTGTACCTTCGAAAGATGAGTAAAGACTTTTTTCGGCCTTCCTCGGGAAAGAAAAAATGATTACCACAACAGAGATCTTCATGAACAGAGGCACGACGGCTTGGCTATGTCTATGGCTATGTCAAGCCTCGAAGTTCACTAACTATCCATCCATCCATTTCCTGATCCACTTTACCCGTACATATATAGTTACATATTCGTTTGTTTTGATAAATGTTTCCACAATGAAAGCGCGATGCTCATCAGTCCAATTCATGGCAGAAACTGAAAAAGAAAAGAAAAACAGTGACATTATAAAGAAACAAAGCAAAATGGCATGATATGAAAAAATGGCATTATATGTACATTTCAAACATAAAAACATGTTTTTGTTTCTTTACTTTATTTGCCTTTTATTTAACCTACAAATGTGTCAGATCATTTTGCCTGACCCTGTATATGGGGGCAGTATTGTATTGTATGTATGCAACGGCCTTCACCCTGGGCGGGTTGAACCGGCTTCTTCCTTGGCGCGCACGACATCCCTGATCATGGCGGCCCAAGCGCGGCGATCCTGTGCCAGGTCAACCGACAGCTTCAGCCAGTCCTGGTTCCACCGTCTCAGACCCACCACCAAGGGGCCGGAAAGATACGCGAGGTCTTCTTTCATCGTGGTGGCCCAGGTCTTGACTTGTCCACCACGCCGCTTGCGCCAGGCTGGCAAAGGAGCAGGAAGGAGAACATCCCTGATCAACTCGCCCTCCTGGTGGCGTGCCGCATGCCCGAACCAACGGAGTCGACGTTGCAGGAGACACGCTGGTAAGGGGCTAAGGTGCAGGCAGCGACGAAGGTCAGCAGTGTCGACCCGGTCCGATCGGCGGCGGCGGAGAATACGGCGGACGCAATCGTTATCAAAGACTTCCAGCTTGCGCTGGTCAGCCACTCTCATAGGCCAGGTCTCACAGCCATAAAGCAGGATGGTCCGCACGATCGCCTGGTAGACACGCCCCTTTGTCACTGCCGAGATCTCGCGCCGACCCCACAGATGGCGTTGTAGGCGCACGAAGGCGGATCTGGCAGCCCCGATGCGATGCACGACTTCTGCTTCTCCTTGCCCCGACGGAACCACAGAGCAGCCGAGATATGTGAAGGAATCAACGTTTTCCAGGGTCACGCCCTCCAGTGACAGCGACCGTTGGTCAGCTGGGTTGGTGAGGGAGGACATGATCTTGGTCTTCGAGGCGTTGATGCGCATTCCAACGGTCAGGGCCGTTCGATGGATTTTCATCAGCGCGTTTTCAACTTCCTCGAACGTGTTTCCAAGTAGAGCGATGTCATCTGCGTATGCCAGGTCCGACACTGCGACATCTCGGCCGACCCTCACTCCCTCAAAGCCATGGAGAGCAGTGTTGAGAATGTGGTCGATGGCATAGTTGAATAAGGTTGGTGAGAGCGCGCAGCCTTGTCGGACACCCGACCGCACCTCAAAGGTTTCTGATTCGCTGCCGTAGGCCCGCACTCGGACTCGGGTTGACCGGTAGTAGCCCTGGATGAGCCGAAGCAGTTTCACAGGGATCCCGTCAGCCTTCATGATCATCCACAACACACCCCGGTCAACTGAATCAAATGCTGCGGCAAAGTCGATGAAGCACACGACTGTTGGTTGTTGGTAGGCCCATCGTTGCTCCAAGGTGCGACGCAGGCTAAAAATCTGGTCTACACATCCCCTTCCGGGGCGAAAGCCACCCTGAGTTGGGCGAGTCCGGTGGTCACGGGCCATCTGGAAGCGTTTCAGCAGAAGGACGACGAATGCTTTTGCAGCCACATCGAGAAGGCTAATGCCTCTGTAGTTGGTGCACAGCTTCTTGTCTCCCTTCTTGAAAAGGGGTATTAACACTGCTTCGCTCCAGTCATCCGGGATGGTCTCGGACGTCCATACGGCGTTGTATACGCGATGAAGCCACGCTGCAAAGACGTCAATGTTGCTTTTGTAAACTTCCGCCGGGATGCCGTCTTCACCTGGGGCTTTATTATTCCTGAGCTGAAGCAGGACGCCTCGAATTTCGTCTACCGTAGGTGGGTCCGAGCTGCAGTCGTACTCCTCATCAATTGCAGGAAGCACAGGCGCCAACACTGGTGGTGGGTGATTGAGTAGGACTTCGAAGTGTTCGCGCCAACGTTGCAGCCGTTCCTCTAGGGAGGTTATCACAGAACCGTTCACTGTGCAGATTGTTTCGCTGACTCCAGCGGATTTCCTGCTGGCCTTCTTTACCAGCTGATAAAGCTTGCGGGTATCTCCCGCAGCGGCGGCCCTCTCAGTTTCTTCGGCAAAGTCGCACCAATAGGCATTTCGATCTGCCCGAATCGCCCGAGTGGTAAGTCGCCGTAGTTCGCGGAAGTTGGCTGCTCCCGTTACTCGCGCAAGCCTGGATCGTTCTGCAAGGGCCAGAGTGTTTGCAGTGATCTAGTCACGGTTCTGGCGTTTGGTGGAGATGAGGTGTGAGCGTGCAGCTGCAATGATGGTAGATTTGAGTTCTCGCCACTCCTGCTCTGGCTCATTGGAAGCCGGTTGTAGTTGAGCGAAGCGGTTTTGGACCTCCACTTGAAAATTCTTCCCTCCATCCAGCTTCAATTTCGCGACATCAATCCGCATGGTGCGTTTTGAAGGGCGATTAACTTTAAGTCTGATGCGAAGGGTAGCACGCACAAGCACGTGGTCGGAGCCGCTCTTGCCTCCCGTGTCTGCTCCACGGTACGCCCGTGCGTCGAGGACTGAACTCGCCCAACGTGACCGAACCAGTATGTAGTCAATCTGGTTAGTCGTCCGCCCATCGTTCGAGTACCAGGTGACTAGCTGATGTTGGGGGTGTTGGAAGCGTGTATTCATCACGACTAGGCGATTTGAGGCGGCGAAGTTAACGAGCCGTTCGCCATTGTCGCAGCGTCTTCCCAGAGCAAAACGCCCCAGCACTCGTTGCGTGGTGTCAGTCGCCGGTCCGGTGCGCGCATTCCAGTCTCCTGCGATCACCAAGATGTCATTGGAGGGGATGCCATCGACAGTCGTCTGGAGCTTATGATAGAACTGCTCCTTGTCCACGTCATCAGCGTCCAGTGTGGGCGCGTATACCGCCACGACAGAGATGTTGGCAATGGCACCCCTCAAGCGCACCCTGGCAAGGCGGGGGGAGATGGGTTCCCACCCCAGCAGTGCAGCCTGTGCCTCGGGAGCAAGGGCGATTGCAACGCCGTGCCGGCCGCTGTTGTCCGTCACTCCACTATGGTAGAGGTTGTAGACCACATTGACACCAGGGACCTTCAGCTCTCGCTGCCCGGCATCAGGGAGGCGTACTTCAGAGAGGCATGCCACACTGACGCCATAGTTGTGAAGTGACCTCATGGTGAGGGCTTGGGTCCCTTCGTCGCGGAGAGTCCGGACGTTCCAGCAAGCAATTTTGAGGCGCTCACGGCGTCGGAGGATGTGATGGTGGAGGGGATAGTGGTGCCCGACTTGCACATTTATCACCCGCCCCGTCGAGCTGAGGGCAGGCGCGTCGGTTCCCGCGGACGCCGTAGCTCGAGTCGTAATTGCAGTCTGTCGTGAAGTCATGAAGAAGTTTCGTGGGAATTTATTGAGAAGCCGGGTCCCCAGCCCTGCTTCTACCAGAGCCTTCTGTTGGCCGGGTAGATTACCCGTTCACCCCCCCACCACGATGAGGTCGAAGGTTGGAATTTAAGGGGGGGTAGCACGGTGAACAACCGGTTACCACGTCGGCGCCTCACAGTGCAGAGGTGCAGTGTTCGATTCCGGCTCCGGGCTTCCTGTGTGCAGTTTGCATGTTCTCCCTCTGTCTGTGGCACCACAACATGGCTCATGACGACATGACAGGGCTGCCACCCCAAATAGACTTATTTTAGGACCATGTGCAATAATAGACTTATTTTAAACAAATCCATTACAAATAATTTCAAGGCATTTCAAGGCTCGTTTTGTTCCGCTGATGGAAAAACTAATGAAAGGTTTTGATTTAACTTCAATAACGCTAAAAGCAGAAGAGAAACAAACTTTTCCAGCATCACATTGATTTATGTACCTACTGAGAATAGCAATTATACAGCCAGCAGGACATAGATGAGACTAATCATTTGCTTTTATAACAGCTCTCCTTGATTTAATTTATTGGAATGAGTCATAACTGAAGGCTGATAACTTTCTTCATTTTGCCATGGAAATTTTATACCACTATAAAATTTCCAGAATACTAATGCCATATATATATATATATATATATATATATATATATATATATATATATATATATATATATATATATATATATATATATATATATATATATATATATATATTTTTTTTTTTGGAAAAGCAAATCTGGACTTCAAAATACAAGTGATATTTGAGCATGCATAATCTATATATATATTGCGCGTCGTCCCGCACGCAGTCTGTCCTTCCGTCTGTCCCTTTTCAAAACGTACCTACTTCACCGCACCGCTGCGCCGCTCAGGCAGTGGCTCACGACGATCGCGCGGGCATCTTAGTGAAAAAATGTTGTCTACCCACAAGCATTGCAATAAAATTGTTAGTTATTTAGTAGAGCTAAACATCTCTTTATTTTCGCGATAAGCAATGAAGATGAACAAAAAGTTGAACAAAGCAACAACACTTTTGTGGGCCGAAGGCCCACCTTACCAGCATTCCGCAGGAACGAGCTGATGAGCCGCCCGGAGGGCGGGGAACCACCACCTTACCAGCCTTCCGCAGGAACTAGCTGATGAGCCGCCCGGAGGGCGGCGAACCAGCTAGTGTGGAATAAGAACATTGTGTGGCAGCTGTGCAGAGGTGGATGAAGCTGTTGGTATGACAGATAAGGTCAAATATAAACACGCCACATGGCCGCCTCTATCTTTGGCTTCCAATAGATAGATTGAGGCGTTATGTCTGGACCGTGCGCCACTACATTGGCTGCAAAAGCAAAGCGTTTGATGTTTTCTTTGAAATGTTTTTAAAAGCGCTCTTGTATCAAAAGCATTAACCCTTCGGACGGCACATATAGATATGCATCTGTTGGACATCAGTCAGAGCTTGTTGTTTGAGTGGACCTGAGAGGAGAATGGGAAAGTGGAATGCAACACTGTAGTACAAAGCAATTCAAGCAAACATTTTAGGAAAAACCTGCCATGAAAGCTGTACAAAATCCAGCAGGACTCATCAAACTCACTTCTTTTCACTTTTTACAGGCTTTCTGTGTGGCTGCTTTGACTTTTTTTTTTTTTTTTGTGACAGGAAGTCCTCAGTTTTTGTTCTGTTCCTATGGCGGCGATGTAATCTGAATTTGTACATAAATCGGAATGTGCAGTAGGCCAACATTAACCGATAGAATTGCAGTTTGTAGCATGTACATTGAAGACATATTTGTTTGAAAAACACCAGGAATTCATGAATGTAAAAGAATCAAAAGAAAAACAGTTAGCTCGTTGGTAATGTACTTGCCTTATTTTGCCACATGACCACATATTTCTAGTTCAAGCCAACCCGTAAACAAGTCATTTGCACACTTTGCAAGCTCAACATAGTTGTGTGAAGGAACTGTCGTCAACCAGGACGTCGTCGGACTTCTATGACGGCTGTGCCCCAAGTGATGCGGTCAAATCAGACTTACTTGTGCAGTGTTTGGCAAATTTCCATTTGCTCAGATTAAAAGATGGAATTGCAGGTAAATGGTGACCCAATTTTGCAGCTGTAACAACCAATCAAAAAAGGTCATGTCGCATTGCAAAACCTACCACAAACACACACACACACATACTCTCTCTCTCTCTCTCTCTCTCTCTTTCTCCAAAAAAAAAAAAAAAAACAGTTCCAGGTGCAAAGTGAGATCCAGTCGCCAAGACAGCAACAGCTTCAGCACATGAAGTATTCAGAGTTCATATATATCTAGGTTGACACAGCAAAATTTACACTCCCCTCCAAAAAAATTGGACGGCAAAGTGAATTCCTTTGTTCTTGTTATATACTGAAGACATTTCGTATCAAAACATGAATATGGGACAAAGGAGTTTTATTCATTTTAGCTTTACTTCTCATCGAGGTTAGACATTTCAATAACTATCTATGCCTGAGTTCAAACTCGATGGTTCCACTGTATGCACAAATGTTTGCAATGATGTATAAATAGAAAGTAAGTTCACACTGGGAGGTCGGTGAGGGTGGTGATTGGGACGTCCAAATACCAACATAGGGGCAGCTGTCCGAGTCGTGCTTGTAGCCGCAGTTGCTGCGGGCCTTTAAAATAACAGGAGACTTTTGACAAAGCCAATGTTTTGCTAGCGTTCCAAAACCTAGCATCCCTCATCCGTAATTATATTTAAAGACCAAAGATGGACTTTATTTAGGACGGAAACGGCCACGACTGGCCATGCATCAGTGGTTGATGAGTCGGTAATGGTAACATGTTAACGTCATCTGTTAAATATAACCCATCCTGTGATGAATCTACCACTCAGAATCGACCACTTTTCAGCAAATATGCAAGGGCCTGCTTTAAGTCTGTCACGTTGAGCCCGAGGCGATGAGAAATCACCTCGTGCACAACAGAAAAAAACGAGGTGGATCCCCGGAGAAGCAGACAACGAAAAGATCTTGTGAAAACAAAGGGGTTTTAATAAAGAACAAAAGGAGCCCGAACAGGGAAAACGGTAACAGAAAACGCTGGTCAAATAAGGACCAGGGAAAAATAAGGAAGACAACCGAAAACGCTCGCGAAACGATAAAGGGCGAGGAACTACCGAGATAACAATATGATCACAATAAGAAGTACGCGAAGATTGAGGCCGTAAGGCAATAGGGCAGCGAGAAATTGTCAAACGACGAGAATAGCGAATAGAGAGCAATGGCACGGTAAGGAATTCTCCGGCAGTGAGATGACTGCCGGAGTCGCCTAATAAAGGCACGTAATCAGCCCGAAATAACGGGCAGGTGTGCCGAACAAGCGGCGGGAGAACCCGCCACCTGCTGGCGAGCACGCGACGTGACAGTACCCCCCCCTCAATGGACGCCTCCCGGCGGACTACCCGGTTTGGACGGATGAGCTGTGTGGAAGTCGCGCAGAAGGGACGGGTCAAGGATCCAGGAGCGAGGCACCCATTGCCGCTCCTCCGGCCCGTAGCCCTCCCAATCAACCAGGTACTGGAAGCCCTTGCCCCTGCGCCGAGAGTCCAGGATGGCACGAACCGTGTACACCGGGTCCCCGTCGACCACCCGCGGGGGCGGCGGCGGAGCGGGAGGGGGCGCCAAGGCGCTGGAAGACACAGGCTTGAGCAGGGAGACGTGGAACACGGGGTGGACCTTCATGGAGGCCGGCAGCCGGAGCCTGACCGCGACAGGGCTGATGACGGCCTCGACCTCGAACGGACCAGCGAACCGGGGCCCCAGTTTGGCAGACGAGCCGGCCAGGCGAAGATCCCTCGCAGCCAGCCACACCTTCTCTCCCACCGCATATGAGGGCGCCGGGCGCCGACGACGATCAGCGATCCGCCGGTTCCGGGACGCAGTGCGGGACAACGCAGCCCGGGCCTCCCTCCACACGTGATGGGCCCGCCTAAGGTGGTGCTGCACGGAGGGGACCTCCACCTGCCCCTCCTGGGACGGGAACAGCGGCGGCTGGTAACCGTAGGCTGTCATGAACGGCGATCTGCCTGTAGCGGAGGAGACGAGAGTGTTGTGGGCATATTCCACCCAGGGCAGGTGGTCGGCCCAGGATGCCGGACGGTGGAGACAAACACAGCGGAGGGCCGCCCCCAGATCCTGGTTGGCGCGCTCAGCCTGTCCATTGGACTGAGGGTGGTACCCCGAGGTCAGGCTGGCCGTAGCTCCGAGGGACCGGCAGAACCGCTTCCAGACGCGGGACACAAACTGGGGCCCCCGATCCGATACGATGTCCGCCGGAATGCCGCGGAGACGGAAGACGTGCTGGATGAGGAGGTTGGCGGTCTCCAGCGCCGACGGCAACCTGGACAAGGGCACAAAGTGAGCGGCCTTGGAGAAGCGGTCCACGATCGTGAGCACGACCGTCCGGCCCCGGGAAGGCGGTAGGCCCGTGACGAAGTCCACGGCGATGTGAGACCACGGGCGAGGAGGAATGGGCAGCGGCTGGAGCAGTCCCGCCGGAGGTTGATGCGACGACTTGCCGCAGGCGCAGGAGGTGCAGGCCTTGACGAACTCCGTCGCGTCGCGGCGGAGCTCCGGCCACCAGAAACGCTGGGCGACGAGCTGCACAGTCCGGTTCACCCCGGGATGACACGCCACCTTGGATGCGTGTCCCCACTGCAGGACCTCCGATCGAAGGGCAGGAGGAACGAACAGCCTCCCCGCTGGGCACCCCGCCGGCACCTGAACCCCCTCCAGGGCTGCCTGGATCCGCTGCTCAATCTCCCACTGGACGGCCCCCACGATGCACTGGGTCGGGAGGATGGTCTCCGGGGAACGGTCCCTCCCCGCAGGTTCGTGGAGCCGGGAAAGGGCGTCAGGCTTAGTGTTCTTAGATCCGGGGGAGTAGGTGAGGACGAAGTCGAACCTGGTGAGGAAGAGGGCCCACCGGGCCTGACGGGCGTTAAGTCTCTTCGCGGAGCGGAGATAGGCGAGGTTCTTATGGTCCGTGTACACGGTGAAAGGTTCCTTAGCCCCCTCGAGCCAGTGCCGCCACTTCTGTAAGGCGGTGACCACAGCCAACAGTTCCCGGTTGCCCACGTCGTAGTTCGACTCGGCGGCACTGAGTCGACGGGAGAAGAAGGCGCAGGGGTGCAGCTTCTGGTCGACTGGGGAGCGTTGGGACAGCACCGCACCCACCCCTGAATCCGAGGCGTCCACCTCTACGACGAAAGGGCGGTCAGGGTCAGGATGTTGCAGTACCGGGGGACTAGTAAACGCCGCCTTAAGACGGGCGAACGCCGTATCCGCGGCAGGGTCCCACTTAAAAGGGATCTTGGTCGAAGTAAGGCGGGTTAGGGGGAGCGCCATCTGGCTGTAACCACGGATGAAACGCCTATAGAAGTTGGCGAACCCCAAGAAGCGCTGCAGTTCCTTACGGTTGGACGGGACCGGCCATTCAGTGACCGCACGCGTCTTAATGGGGTCCGCCCGTAGCTTGCCCTGTTCTATAATGAACCCCAGGAAGGAGATGACGGGAACATGGAACTCACACTTTTCTGCCTTGACGAAGAGCCGGTTCTCGAGCAAACGTTGTAGCACCAGCCGAACATGTTGCTGGTGCTCATGCAGAGAACGAGAAAAAATTAAAATGTCGTCAAGATAAACAAAACAGAAGATGTTGATCATGTCCCGGAGCACGTCATTAATGAGGTTCTGGAAGACGGCAGGTGCGTTTGTGAGGCCAAAAGGCATGACGAGATATTCGAAATGGCCCAGGGGGGTCTTAAACGCGGTTTTCCACTCGTCGCCCTCTCGGATGCGAACCAAGTGGTACGCGCTGCGTAAGTCTAATTTTGAGAATATGGTGGCTGATTGTAATGGAGCGAAGGCGGAGTCCAACAAGGGTAGCGGGTATCTATTTTTAATTGTAATTTCATTTAATCCACGATAGTCTACGCAGGGTCGTAGGGACTTATCCTTCTTCCCTACGAAGAAGAAACCCGCCCCTAACGGTGAGCGTGATGGTCTGATGAGACCTGCAGCGAGCGAGCTGTTAATATACTCCGTTAACGCCTCACGCTCGGGATGGGATACCTGATACAGACGCGAGGTTGGCAACGGAGCGCCCGCCTGCAGGTCTATCGCGCAATCGTAGGGGCGGTGTGGGGGCAAGGAGCGCGCGCGATCCTCGCTAAAGACCTCCCTAAGGTCCCGATAGCACTCCGGCACTCCGTCAAGGCAGATCTCCTCGGGGGGCGTGACGCGTTCGTGCCTCCCGACGGCTGACTGCAGGCAGTGCTGGTAACAATAAGGGCTCCAGCTATCGATAGCGGGGCGCGCCCATGAGATCACCGGGTTATGCGTCTGGAGCCAGGGTAAACCGAGGATGATCGGGGCGTTCCGGGACCGCATAACATAAAAACGGCGATGCTCAATATGATTACCGGATAACGAAAGCTTTAACGGCTCCGTTCGATGCGTTACCACCGCCAGGAGGCGCCCATCCAGATCACGCACCCGCTTCGCCACAACCAACTCCTCTAAAAAGCACCCCAGTTCGGACGCGAGATTAGTGTCCATTAAACAATCATCTGCTCCCGAATCCACCAGGGCCCGAACCCGTCTTGACCGGGAACCGCCGAATACCTCCGCCTCGAGCTCGAGTCTATTGGGGTGTCCTGGTCGCTTGTCTACTCGCCTAGGCTCGGGGGGCGACGCGCGGGGCCGTGACTCACAGTACTCGGGAGGAGCGTGGAAGGACGATCCCGGATAGCTGGTTGCGGCGCGGGGGGATGGTTGGGCGCCGTTTGTCGTAGCATGGTCGCGATGACGGCGCCCTCCTTCCTCCGCACCACCGTCCTTGCCGCCCAGCTGCATCGGCTCGTCCGTGGTTGCTGTCTCCCGGCCCCGGGAGTGATCACCGAACCCACGATGTTCCTCACGGTACGTGGTGCGGCGGGACGGATACCGATCACCTTCACGCTCCCGGCCTCGCTCCCTCAGGCGATTGTCCATAAGGAGGGCGAGGTCGATCAGCTCCTCCAAATCGGTGCTGTGGTCGCGGGTCGCCAGCTCGTCCTTGAGTAATGAGTTCAGGCCACGGCGAAACAGTCCACACAGGGCCCGATCGTCGTACCCGCTCTGCGCGGCCAGGATCCGGAACTCGATGGAGTAGTCAGCGACCGACCGCCCTCCCTGCTGCAGGGCGAGCAGCCGACCCTCCGCCTCTCTGCCCCGCACGGGATGGTGGAACACTCGACGGAAGGCTGCCACGAAGTCAGGATAGGAGGTGCGGAGATTCGGTTTCGCGTCACTGGTCGCGATAGCCCACGACGCCGCCGGACCTGTTAAAAGACTCATGACATAAGCCACCTTGGCGGCGTCAGTAGCGTAGGCGGACGGCTGTTGGTCGAATATTAGCGAGCAATTGTGTAGGAAGTGTCCACACTGCCCGTGCTCACCCCCGTAACGAGGGGGATGTGGAAGCGAGGGCTCCCTCGACATAGTAGGGTACGAGGAGGGAGCCTCCGGGGTGGTAGGACGAAGCCCGGAAGGTGGTCCTCGTTCCTCCACCCGAATAAGGCGAGGTTCGAGATCATCGAACCGATGAGCCAGCATGGAGACCGCGCCGTTGAGTTCCGTCAGGGCTTGGCTGTGCTGACTCATTTGCCGCTCTTGTCGAGCAAGAGCGGACAAGATCTTTTCGGCGTCTGCGGGATCCATGGTGGCCGGAGAATTCTGTCACGTTGAGCCCGAGGCGATGAGAAATCGCCTCGTGCACAACAGAAAAAAACGAGGTGGATCCCCGGAGAAGCAGACAACGAAAAGATCTTGTGAAAACAAAGGGGTTTTAATAAAGAACAAAAGGAGCCCGAACAGGGAAAACGGTAACAGAAAACGCTGGTCAAATAAGGACCAGGGAAAAATAAGGAAGACAACCGAAAACGCTCGCGAAACGATAAAGGGCGAGGAACTACCGAGATAACAATATGATCACAATAAGAAGTACGCGAAGATTGAGGCCGTAAGGCAATAGGGCAGCGAGAAATTGTCAAACGACGGGAATAGCGAATAGAGAGCAATGGCACGGTAAGGAATTCTCCGGCAGTGAGATGACTGCCGGAGTCGCCTAATAAAGGCACGTAATCAGCCCGAAATAACGGGCAGGTGTGCCGAACAAGCGGCGGGAGAACCCGCCACCTGCTGGCGAGCACGCGACGTGACAAAGTCCTTTAAATGAGAGAGGTCTGCTTTGTGAAAGACGATTTGGTAGCCCACTCTGACTAGATTAAGATGCGCAGAATGCGCAGGAGTTGCCAATAGAATGATCTGGCATTGTTTGTTTAATAAAGCTCAGCGTAGTGCAGCCTGACTATTGAAATAAACATGTAAATAAAACGAAACAAAACGGCAGATTTGCAGAAGAAGACTTTGATTTTCACTGTGGCACAGAGCACCGTTTTAGTAAAGCTTAATTTTAACACAATGTGTACACAACCTGGAATGTGTTTTCATTGAATGAAACTGGTTTTGATTAAGAACCATACTTGGGCATGGCTTTATGCGCAGAAAAAAAATCTGAGCATTTTTTTTTCTAATTGGGGATATATCTTGGAGCGTGATACAAATCGAGTGTGTGAAACTCAGACGGGTCTTAGAATGGTAATTGTTATTAATATGGTGTGTGTCACTGGGTAGCAATCAGCAGCATTTTGCCCGCATACACCTGTTTACATGTTAAAGGCTAATTCATAAATCTTTGAACACTGCACTGTGTAGATCGCAGGCACTAAACAGGCGCAGCTGGATAAATGCCCTTATTGAGGGACTTTTCTACGCTTAACCAAGTTTGCAGTCACTGTGCTAAATTAGCTCCATGCCCCTGCGATTGTTTAAACTTTTTGGGATTCAATTTAGGACAAAATGTCTAACATCAGTTTTCAGGATGGGCGATTCACTGAAAATCCATCGCTTTAATCACTGCTATGCTACTAAATGTGTGTTCACGGCCTTTTATAACCTTTTGTTTATTCAGCTTGTGAGAGGTTAATTTGTAACCACTGTGTGTAATTGCTGCATACACTCAGACTTATCAACAATAAGACATGGTTGGGGGAAGATCGAGGCAAAATACTGTAGGCCCCTGAAGGAAATTTTGTTGTATCCAGGTCATTTCATTGAAACAATGCTTGCGGTTTACGTTTGTTGACATTACATTGGTGGCTAGCATGAATGCAACCTTATCATGAGTAATTCTCTCATGATTATTCTGTAAAACAGTCTTGAATTCAAATTTTATCTAAATATCAGTTTCAAACTGAGACTCGTGATGGGTTTCTGTTGGATCTGAATACCTCAGGTCGAGGAGGAAAAAAAAAGTTGATCAATCGGCAGGGAATGTAGGGAATGAACCACAAAACCCACCCAACAAAACCCATTGTCCTAATAATGTAATCTTAACACTAACCAAAGTGCTAAACCTAGTTTGACCCGACTGAAACCTTCCACTCTAATCCTACCATAACCTCTATCCTATCCTGACCTAAAACCAAACACAAAACCAAACCCCACCCTAACCCATCCGACCCATAAACGTATTCCTCAAACCCCAACACAACTCAAGGTATTTTGTACTGTCCCTCTCAGGGCATTTTTTTCCACAGTCACTTTTGAATACTATGCGTCAGCGTACATGTGGGTTGAGAAGTCGCTGTAGGTTGGTAACGCATCGCCGCCGGTCACAGTAGCAGTGTAGTAAATTAGCCGGAGAAGTGTTATAAGCACTGTGGTCCGCCTTGCAATGTTGTTGTTGGGATTGTGACATGCTCAAGAATGCCAAAACTGAAAGTGAACTCAGTTTTTTTTAAAACCATTTTTCCACATTGGGAAAATCTCACTGGAGACCACCAAACAAGAGTCAGAAAAAGTGGATCGACGGGTCACTTACAGTAAAAACTTGTGAGTTAAACTCATTCCACAATCAGGCTTATAACTCAGTATACATGTAGCTCAACTCAAACTGCATTCCCTTCAAAGTGAAGTGAAATTGCCACCCCCTAAAACAGGGGTGTATAGTCAGAGACGAAGAGCCAATTTTTTTACTGTGTTACTGCAAAGAGCCACATCATACCCTTCCTCACGCGCATGCGTGCACACACACACACACACACACACACACACACACACAGACGCACACACACATACACACGCACACACACACACTTTTTTGGCCAAAGATCGACTTTTGAAGCAACCAAATTCTCACAAACCCGATCGCGCGCGCTCGTATGCACGCACTTACACGGGTGCCCACTATTGCACTCGTGCACATATGCACGCACACCGCGATGAGCAACAGTTGGAACGGGCCGCAAATGAATGAAAACTAAAGATACAAACAAACAAATCTTTTTTTCCCCACCCATTTCCTCCTCCCACCACTTGTGGTCGACTTGGGACAAGTTCGCTGGCTCCCGGTCGATTCTGATCGACGTATTGGTCACCATTGCCATAAAATCAGAGGTAATTCGCTGACTAGCTTAGCGCCGTTGTTTGCGCATGAGCGGTGATGCAGCCATCTGATTGGTTGCCCTCTATGTCATCAAGTAACCGGATTGATGATAGGCTGACGTAGTACGTTCTGTGTAGTTAGCGCCTTGTTTGAATGGCATCACCACTGCCAAGGCGTTTTCGACGCTTGTCATGCGAAAGCCCGGGAGCCACATCGAACCAGCCAAAGGGCCGCATGCAGCTCGCGAGCCGTGGGTTGGCCAACACTGCCCTAAAGTATTTTCTTTTTTATGTTGCTGATCAAGAAAAACAGCACAATATTATGAATTAACCATAAAAACTATTTTCAAAAAGAATGTTAAGAAATACACATTAATGAAGAACTATGTGTTGATGTGTGTACACCGTTAAAGGTCAAGCGTGAAGCCAACCATCTTTTGAGTAATTCTTAGGGCTGAAACTCTTGAAAGCATATGAACCCAGGTTCATAGACCCACAGCAACGCGCTTAACAATGAAAATTATTTTGTTCGGCAATCTCTGGCAAGCGATGTAATTTAAAGAATGCCTAGTGAGTCCTAACTGCTCTTGGCCACTGTTATTAAGTTATTCGGCAAAATGCTTCGGTGATATGTGCCAATGCACCGTTTACACTCAGGCAACAAGTTTGAGTGGCCAAATGAAAAGGACCAGCATGGCCCAGAAAATCGTAACGATACAGTTTCGTTCTCCAAAGCAAATGAATCTCACGCCGGTGTTGACGAGCATTTGTTGTTACAACCACTTCGAACGCCTGTTTTCTGAACCGGATTTGCAAAAAAATTGGTGTGCTAATCAATGAATCACGCTGGCATTCACTTCAAAGTACTATACCTATACATGGATGTAATCCTGTAGGGCAAAATTCTCACGATATACTGTAAGTGCATAGATGCAATCCTCTGTCATGGTTTACAACTAACATTGCTCCCCATATAATATGCCAAGTGGCCGACAATTCAACAGAACTACTGTACTCTGTATTTACTACTACTGTATTCAATGACAATGTGGGACACCAAGCCACTATAACTTTTTGCTCTCAGTGAGGTAATACATGGACCAAGTAGGTAATCACATCGTGCGCAATTTACAGCACGGGACAACATCGAATTGCAAACACTAACGCTAGGGTAGTAACACAGTCTACACAGCTTACCGTTCTTCCAATCCCGATGTGTTTCGTCTCCACTGCACGTCCGGCCGTTCAAGCACCACATTTTCCGCATCCTGAGCATCTGGCTTGTACATTTATGGTCCAACATGCATCTTGCCAACAACCTCCTCTTCCTCCAACTATTCAAACACCCGGACCGCCCCAGATAAATTTGACGGTCTTTGTACATTTTCCACAGTGAGCCCCGCTATTGTTGTCTTGATTTGACGTCACACTTATGGCTTTGTCCCTCGTCAGGATCTCATTTCGGGAAAACATTTACTTTGTCAAATTTACAAAATAGAAATCATTTTTGCATTCTTTAATATATTTATTACTTTTCTTGTAACATAAAAAATATGGTTTGTGATTTTCTGAAATTACTTCACTCTTGACCTTTAAGGGCCATGGCTGAGTGGGTGGCGTAGAAAAGGTCTGATTTCAGCCCGGCTTCGCAGTAAACATGCATTTAATTCAGTCTCTGTGGCATGCTGCTTGAGAGTGTTTTCATTTAGTCTTTGTGTGTTTGACTGTTTGTCCCGTTCATAAAGTACCTGATATAACCTCTGGTTTCACTTCACCAAAGAATAAGATGTGTAATTGAAGCAAAGGAGCAAGCTATGGCACAAAATTTGGAAAGTTGGGTTTCTCGTTAGTCAAGGCCCCAATGTATATGTATACTACCCCCCGCCCCCTCCCTCTAAGAGCATTTAATTGTTCTGGCAGTTACTATACATTGCTGCCAAGCGAAAAGTTAAAAAAAAATACTTTGTCAGTAAATGATTTTCACACGAATCAAATGAAATTCAAAGATTTCCCATGAAACATCACAACACTTTGGTTGAGAGTCCCTCGTGCACTAGAGTACACTAGAAAGACAGTTTAGCCATTGTCAATAAAGATGCCGCTATTCAAAAAACACTCAAACTAATTTTCTTTTTACCTTTGTCAAAGGAAAGTCGCCATCACGCAGCATTACAGCATCGTAGCACGCGGCTGCCAGTTAATTATCGTGAAAGTATACTGGCACTTATTTTCACAGATGACTGAGCTTGTCATGGTGACACTTTTCACTAGCTTCAATCCGCCCGCCGCAATGAATGGCGACACAAAGCGCCATCCCAGCTCAATAACGTAGAATCCGAGCCACAAAAACAGGCTACAAGAAACGGTTCTCACACACACACGGTGTCCCCAGAGGTGACACTTGTGAATTGATCTATAGATTGAGAGCCCAAATTCTCCCCCGCATGCCCTTTCGGCCCGGAAGAAAGCAGCAATAGACGCGGCTTGACGAGACGAAAACAGGACAGCCGCATCACCAGCGCTGCCTGAAAGGGGAAAAGGTGTCGGCCGCAGACGCGCTCCGCCAGGCACATGGTGGAATAGGGACCAGTCCTTATTACCTGCGGGGTCCAGGTGGTCGGGTCATTCTGTCATGTTGCATGGTGGTGGTGGACCACAAAAAGCAGCCAGGAGAGAGGAGCAGTGCGTATTTGAAGAATTGTATTTAAAACACAGAAAACAAAATCTTAAACAAAGTTCAAAGTAACAAACAAAAATTATGACTGAAGATTAAAACATAACAGCAACCAAAACATGACTGAAACAAACCTGATTGCAGCAAACAAACATGACAGTAGCAAGAAGTAACAATGACCCGACCCTGAGTGTTCGGGCTGGGAGTCCTTTTAAGGCCCTAATTAACTATGATCAACAGGTCTGCAGCTGCCGGGGGAGCCCTACAGTGCCACCTGTCGGTCCCTAATCCGAATCATGACAATATCCTGGCATCTCCGCATTAAAAGGTCTATTACGTGACTGGTTATTAAACTGAAGTTTTTAGCTTGGAGTCCACAAAATAATTCTGTGGTTTCATTTCAATAAGCATGATGAGAACTGGCATGCTAATGAAACAAAAAAATAATAATAAACCAATTACTCTTGCCTTTCTTGGCTTTAGCCCAACTAAAAGCTCGATAAAATTATGACATGTCATCACGTATGATTACAGAAACAAAGAAATATGATTGTGAGAACAAAAGTTTGGGAGAGAATTTCTTTGAGAATGTACTTATGAAATGTTTCTTTCGTTAAACTTTAACTTTAATGTCATAATAGTTACGACTTTATCTTGGCAAAATCCAACTTTATTCTCCTAACTTTTCAAAAATGTTAAATAGGGAACCTGTAACATGGTCATTTTATTCATTTGGCATTCGTATGATGAGGGGGGTGCTTGAAAAAAAATATATATATATATATATACAGTATGCAGTATATATTCGCTGCACCCAAAAAGTTTGATCATTCCAATTACATCATTTTTCCTTCCTGAACCTGTTTTGAGGCAAACGAAGGAACCTCTGCTCTCATTGCAAAACTGAAGCGACCCAGAAGTCTCTGTTCCTGGAATGACTCGGACTCCCCGGGACCCCCTCTCCCGAAGTTGAATTTGATTGCACTGATCAAACGAATCACCGTTGGTCAACGTTGCCAGAAGCAGAGCGCCCTGTACTTCAAAGGCCTCACACTAATCCTATTTGGATTATTTCATTAGGAAACTCTCAGAATATCAGAGACTAAACAAGACCTGGGTTGTCATGTTGCTGGACGACCTTGGCTACAGTGTGTTCATATCACATGCCAGGAAATGACCGAGATATTCATTCATCCAGACTGCATCCCACAGGATGTGAACAAGTGTCAACTGCGCATAAAAAGATGCCCCAGCTCAGTTCTTCTCATTTATTTGGGTTCATTGCATAGGTTGTCCTTTGTTCAGGGAATGTTGCCCGGGCCTGGTTGGGACATATTCAAAACGTACTGGGAAAAAAAAACAAACTAAATGTGAGGATACCGTCATGACTGGGACCGCCACCACATTTTTACATTTGAGGTGAATGTGATCAAGCCTGACTGTTATTTGATGTGTTTTTTGGTAAAGTTAACCTCGACATCCGCTGGACAGTTTCATCCAAACGAGGCTGCATTTGTCGGGGTCAAATGAGGAAAACAGATGCAGAGAATAAGAACGATGTCACAATCAAACCACAAACAAGCCATATAAGGGTTTGTTTGAAGAGTGCTTATACACTAGCACGCTTTTCTCAGTTTTGATCAAGCATGAGTAGCTTTTATCCCGTGGGGGTGATGCGGGAATCCTAAATCTACCTCAACTAAAACCTAACAGCACTCATGCAGCGTTTCCTCCAACACGCCTAATTCAAATGATAAGGATCATTATCAGGCTTCTGTTGATCTGATCGTTTGAAGTTGGTGTGTTGGAGGAGGGAGCCATCTAAAATATGCAGGATAGTAGCCCTCGGGTACCAGATTTGTACATCCCTGCCCGAAATGAAGCCAAAACCTAAACCTAACCCCCAAACTCTGAAATAAATCAAAGCCTTTTACTATGCTCTTACTAATCTTGAAAAAAACGTACCCCGACGCCTAAGCCTAGCTCGACGCCGCTCCTCCTGAACCTTTATGCATAACCCCTACTTTGACCTCACTCCTAGCTACAGTGTTGAGACACAACCAGATGATGATCTTGAATTAGCAGATCAAAGAACCAAAAGTCCAAAATGGGAAGATTTCAATGATTTTTGGTATCAGTGACTCAAACAAACAAACAAACAAAAAATATATCTTTAACTGTAATTTACGTTGCTCCAGTAAAGAAAAAAAAGGTTTACACCTAACGGACACCTTTGAGGGTTTTTATTTCGTCAGCATTAGTCTCACTTTGGGCACTCTGACTTTTGCTTCGTATTTTCCAACCTACATTCCAGAGTAAAAGTAAGCAAGTTAAAATGTTGGATGTATTGCTTATATGACCACAGACAGTCGCAACAATAAATCAATAATGTAGCCCATTAAAGGCCTACAGGATATTTATACAGCGTAAAACGTTCTGATAAAAATGCATTCTTAACATATTACAGCACCCACGTTACATTTCATGCTAATGTAATGTTTATAACCTGAAGCACTAAGTTTAACAATATGCCGTGCAGCTTTGATGAGAAGTGTTTTTTTTTTTGCCTGCTTAATCATTAATCATGCCCTTGAAGCGGCAAACTTTCTCTAAGGAAATGCAGAAATAGTCCGAGGATGCCGGCTCATGTAAGCCAGACATCTTCTGGGATTTCACAATGAACAAAAAAACTTCACACCAACAACAACAAAAGGCATGGGTGGCAGTTTGGAGGATTTGATGGGAAACAAAGCGTTAGAATATTAAGGTGTGACGAAATCTTTATGCTACTTTGATTTATTTATTTTTTTCGTTGCTAAAATAGGATTCTCTGCAAAACAGCTGTTTGCTCTTAAACACTCACAGCTATTCATTCATTCATTCATCTTCCGAACCGCTTGATCCTCACTAGGTCACTCACACCTAGGGACAATTTAGAGTGTTCAATCAGCCTGTCATGCATGTTTTTGGAATGTGGGAGAAAACCGGAGCACCTGGAGAAAACCCACGCAGGCCCGGGGAGAACATGCAAACTCCACACAGGGAGGCCGCAGCTGGAATCGAACCCGGTACCTCTGCACTGTGAAGCCGACGTGCTAACCAATGGACTACCGGGCCGCCCGCTCACAGCTAATTCATCAAAAAAGTTCAAATGCAGGTTTGACAAGGCGGCTGCTTCGACAAAGTGTAAGGCAAGTTCCTTCCCAAAATCTTACATGCTGCTGCCACTTGTACACACATTGAGTGAGAGCCGACCAATCGGTTGCCGACAGTGAGATTTTTTTTTTCTTTTTTCAGAGATGATTTTGAAGTCCTTGTGAAATCCATGTGTGGCATTGCCTACATTTATTAAAAAAGACAATATGAGAGAAAAGGTTTGGGAATGTTAATTTCAACACCGTCTATCCATCCATCCTTTTTCCAATCCGCTTTATCCTCACAAGGGTCACGGGGGGTGCTGGAGCCTATCCCAGCTGTCTTCGGGCCCTGAACCAGTTGCCAGCCAGAGATGAACAAGCATCCGCACTCACACTCACACCTTGGGACAATTTGGAGTGTTCAATCAAGCTGCCATGCATGTTTTTGGAATGTGGGAGGAAACCGTAGTACCCGAGAAAACCCACGCAGGCATGGGAAGAACATGCAAACTCCACACAGGGAGGCCGGAGTCGGGATCAAACTTGCACTGTGAGGTCGAAGCGCTAACCACTCAATCATCGGGCTGCTGTCTTTGACTATTGAATTGTAAATTTCCCCATTGTGGGACAAATAAAGGATATCTTATCTTATCTTATCTTATCTTGTTTGTGAATGGGCTTCCGCTCACTCTTTGATCCACACTGCAGTTTTTGTACTTATACAGTTGAATGTGAACAGAGCAGAAGCCCATGAAAACACATTTTGCATTTTTATCAATGCTATCACGTCATTATCTTATGGTCACTGTGTTTTACCGGGAGATGAATGTGATTCCCCCTCAGGGCACAAATAACTTTTCATAAAGCCACGGATGCATTTGGAACCATCCCTCAATGGTAATGTGATTAAAACTACCGCTTTTGTTTGAAGTCTGGGGAAATGAGGAATCAATTTGCAAGTGCACAGAGATTTTTTTCCTCATTTGCACTCTGGGAGCGTGAAGTCACCACAAACACACACACACACACACACACACACACACACACACACACACACACACACACACACACACACACACACACACACACACACACAAATTCCCCAGCCTATCTAGGAGAACCTGCCAACTACGGTTAATGTTTCCACCTGTTCTCATGAGGACAAACATGCCCCCCTCCTGTTTCGGCTGTGTGATGTTCAACATTTCAAGCTGACAAAAATATGGAAACAAAGGAGCAGTGTCGCTCGAGAATTGACATGACTTGACGAACATTTGCAGAACTGGCGACGTTATATTTTTTGTGATCAAGCATCCAAGTGACCAAGGTCATGTCGATACAAAGTCTTTTTTTGTTTGTTTGCTTTTTTTCTATGGAATGAGGTTGTACAAGAACCACAAAAATCTTCATTGGCAAACAAAGATTCTTGAAAAACACTGCATAAATATTTGCAAATTCTAGTTATGCATCCGAGTTTGTATGAGGTGGATTGGAACCAGAAAAATCCCCCCAAAATGATTTAAAATTACTATATGAAATCTGACCACCTTTTCGATAAAAAGAAAAATCTGAATTTTTCAACAAAAATCACATAAAAACACATGTAGACATTTGATCACATTTACAAGAAAACATAAGATTCAAATGACGTACAAAAATTCAGGATTCAGACACATACAATAAAACCCCTCATATTTGGGTGTATACCAAAATCTAGGTAAAATTATCTCGCAAAGTTTGCACCAAAGCACAAGACATCTAAGCATGTATAGTTTAAGAATTCAGAAATTGATCAAGATTTTTAAATAATAATAAAAGGATTCTAAAGCGGTACAAAATCAGAAAGAAAATGTGAAGTGTGTTTCATGAAATGCCTCTTCGGTTTTACAACATGAAAATTGACCCGAAGTTTCTCAAAAATATCGTCTTGAAAATTACCACAATTGACAAATTATTCTTATTTCTCATAGTCAGAAATCTTCCAGAATAAAATATACAAAAAATATACATGTATGTGCAACATTTCACAAGAAGAGTTTGGACGCCTCTTACTGAATTTGACTACCGGGAATAGTTCCCCCCAAAAAATACAGTTCAGCAGTTTCATAAAATCTCAAGAATTCTTAAGCGTAGACAATCAAACACCTGAGAGATTGCATTGGGAAGCCGATCAAACATCTGGGAAAAATACACTTCCAAAGTTTCTATTCTCCAAAAGTCTGAACTGTGTCCCAGTACACAATAGAAGGCCTTTTATAGTATTCCATCAAGTGAAACGTTTTGTTTTTTTGTACCCCCACAAGGGTTGTTTCTGATCTTTGAGGACAATTTCTGTCCTTGTTGCGCTTTCCTGTTTTCAGACTATTGTTACTCCAAGTAGATAAAAAGAAGAATGTCTGTAAGCAGCAACAGATCAGGTCAAAGGTTGAGAGGGAGCAAACTGTAATTGACTGTGAACCTTGTATTGTTTTGGTTCACCCATTAACCGCCGGCCCCGCAAAGACCGCCCTCCTCCCCCGCAATCTCATATACTCACACAAGCAACAAAAGACGAAAGGAACATTAATCCTCCAAATAGACAATGGGATTACGGTGTTACCGAGACTTTAGCATCACTATCCCGCTTCCCCTGGACTCTTTGGAGAAGTCTTTGAAAGGACGATTGACCATTGTGGCGGCACAACCGCTCGCTGGGTTCGTCCTCTGAACTGTACGCTGATGGCTAACTCAAGCCGACAGGTTAACTTGGGCAAAAAACACCCCCAAAGTCTGAAACTCTGGGACCTGATTAACAACTATGGTTTGACCACCCCTCCCCCCCCTACCCCAATGCTTGCTGTGGGACTAGGTTGCTTTTTAACCAAAAACATTGGAAATGTTTATGTGACAACTATGTTGAGCGGCAAATATTTGAAGACCACTCTAAAATGAATGTTTTGAAATCAACAGTGTCTAAAACAGTGGTGTCAAACTCATTTTTGTCACGGACCACTTTGGAGTTAGATCTTCCCTCGAAGGGCCATTCCGAATAAATGTCATTATCTCATTGTACTATTACTTGTACACATCAAATTGATGGATTACTAGTTTTGTAATCACTCAAGTCAACTATCTGTTTGTTAAATTAGGTTTTAAGAAATTAAAGGTTTTTGACATTGGTCTCTTTTGGTGACGAGAAAAACTCTTGCCTAGCCAACAGTTTCGGCTGTCACTTCAGCCTTCGTCCTACCTGTCACTGCTTCCTTGTGACACATCTTAAAAACAGCTGTTTGTTTGTTATTTGTTCAAATATTGGCCAAGTGAGTGTAAACAGGGTAACAAAAGGATTGCAACATTTCAACGTTTTTTATTACAAAATCACAATTTGACATTTCAGTATAGACTTTAGCAAGGATCATGGAAGTTAACACATGAATTGCTTTCGCGGGCCACATAAAATGATGGGGCGGGCCGGATCTGGTCCCCGGGCCTTGACTCTGACACCTGTGGTCTAAAACCAATGGGGGAACACATTTTTAAGTTATTTTGGGGTCGATAGTGTGTTCAAGGCCACTCATGTTCCATTGCCTTTTCTTTAAACAACATTCAATAAACATTTGGGAACTGAGGAGGATAATTGTTGTCGCTTCATAGGTGGAATTCATTCCCACTCTTGCTTGATGTACAGCTTCAGCTGTTCAATATTCCTTTTTTGGTAAGTGTTGCAGCTGTAAAATTCTAAATGAATGATTATTTCCTCAAAACCATAAGGTTTATCAGTTTGAACATTGAATCTCTTGTATTTGTAGTGTATTCAAGTAAACACCGGTTGACCCTGATTTTCAAATCATTTTATTCTTTTTTTTATGTCAAACACAACATCTCCACTTCAGTGAAATTGGGTTTGTTTGAAAATTAATTGGCATGGTACAAATGTTCAATTGCTATGTGTGAATCTGTTATTCGTGCATGATTGATTGATGATAAGATGATCAAAACACAAGTTTAAAGGCTTTTTGTTTGTTTTTGTATATAGAGCATCTATTTGAAAGAGTTTACAAGCCACACATGTACTTGTATTAAGAGGTCAGTGTCTTGTGTATTTTGTTTTTATTAATATATTATGCTTTTACGACTTTTTGGAATATAAATCACCGACTAGTGTCATAATTTGATTTGAGACATCTAAACAATCATTATCTAAACAAGGGGTGGGACAAGATAAGGTTTTGTACTTCTTCCTACTGCCTTTGAACTGTGACATCAATTGTTTTTTTTCTGCTTTTTTTTTTACATTTTTTATTTGTATCCTGTAATGTATTTACACGTTCAATCAAACAATCAAAAATTAATTTTTCAAAATACCCTTAAATAGGAAATGTACTATGAGTTGGATGCATTTCCACTAAAATGAGCCATGATATGATCAGCGTAACTGGATTGGAAAGCCCGTGCGACGAGTCCATTTGCCACAAACGTTTTAACGTTTGTCTTTGTTGTATTGGACACTGGATTGTGTTGTCTTAATCCTTATGAGCAGCACAGAGACGTCTGTGGATTTGTGGAATGAACGAATGGAAAACGAAATGAAGAACGTGTTCTTTAAGTTTGCGCTTGAAGCATCAGTGACTGTGACAGCGGTACATTTTTATCACGAATGAAAATAGGATGACTAATGCGGCTGGGTCAGGGAGGACAAATGTAGTAGTCATTTTAGACTCCAGACAAAAGCTATAGTGGGTTTCTAACAGAGCGTGTTGACAGTAATTCATGAACTTAATATAAACGTATAATTTTTGTTGTCATAAATGTGCATGGGCATGCAGATTGAAACGCGACAGAGACAACTCCAGTTCACTTCCTCTATGAAAATAAAGACTGTAAAAGCAACCCATTGGTTAAAAAATGTGAGATTTCCAAATAACAATAGCCATTTCTTCCCAGGTTTTTTTTTTTTTAAAGAGGGATACAAATGTTTGTCAAGATTGGAGTGTTCATAACCACCACTAACTTGGTGCCCAGCCATTTGATGACTTATTGATTGAGGGTTGACAGCAACAACTTGATCACGACTGACTTGGGAACCACTGACTTCAAAATAGGGCTGCCAATCGATTAGACCAGGGGTGCCTATTAGGCAGATCCTGATCTAACACAGGTCCCAAGTAGATCCGAGAAGTGTCGAGAAGAAAAAACAACCATTTGTGTGTCTTTGTACATGTTAGTAATATATTTTTTGTGTTAATATACGCTGCACCCTAATCATCTTATCAGTCTCATTTTCACAAAAAAAAATGTAAAAAATAAAATAAAGCAGGTAAATCTTAAATTTACGGTGGCGCGTGGTTACGTCACCGGAAGTTGTTTGCGCTCAGCAGTCTGCAATTGCAGCTTCTGATCAGAGCTGTTGTGCTCTCTTTTATCGTCATTATTCTCATTCAGAGTTTGCTTCGTGTACAATTCACAGAGGGCACGGAAAAAGAATAGGAATCTAGGAGGGCCCAGGGAAGCACTTTAAAACGGTACGTGTGAGCTACGACAGTTAACAGGCTGCAAAAGTGCATCGCATGCCTCAGTTTCAGGCTGTTTCTCATCATGGCGCGCATGTGCGTGCGTGCGCGTGTACGCCCGCGTCCCGGTAAGGGTAGATCCCAGTAGGTTAGTTGATCGAAAAATAGATCTTCGGTCCAAAAAGTTTGGGCACCCCTGGATTAGACAGTCGATTTTTCATCTGTTGGACTATCCAAAATCGGTCTGCCGTGGTAAAGAAGGAGCTGAGCCAAAGGGCGAAGCTCTCTATTTTACCGGTCGATCTATGTCCCAATCCTCCTCTATGGTCACGAGCTATGGGTCGTGACCGAAAGAACGAGATCCCGGATACAAGCGGCCGAAATTAGTTTTCTCCGTAGCTCTCCCTTAGAGATAAGGTGAGAAGCTCAGTCATCTGGGAGGGGCTCAGAGTAGAGCTGCTTTGCCTCCACATTGAGAGGAGCCAGATGAGGTGGCTCAGGCATCTGATTAGGATGCCTCCTGGACGCCTCCCTGGTGAGGTGTTCCAGGCATGTCCCACTGGCAGGAGACCCCGGGAACGACCCCGGACACGCTGGAGAGACTATGTCACCCAGCTGGCCTAGGAACGCCTCGGGATCCCCCGGGGAAAGCTGGAAGAAGTGGCTAGGGAGAGGGAAGTCTGGGCTTCCCTGCTAAAGCTGCCGCACCCGCGACCCGACCCGTTTGAGTTTGATTTTTATGATGTTTGAAAAAAATAATGGCCTAATGCTCAGAGAAATTTATGGAGTCAATGAGAGGAAAATAATTGTACATCATTCAGGTAATATTTTAAAATATTTTGAAAAATACTCACAGATATATCAAATAACAATGGATGATTGTTGTACAAAAAAAATCCTAGATCTATAAGTACCTTGGCACGTGCCCGTTTGCCCCTTGATGATGGCGACAAGAAGACTTTGTGAATGTCTTTGTAACCTTTTGCAACCTTTAACGAACAATCCAATGCACCCAGCGCGATATAAATCAGGATGTATTGTATTGTATTGATGAAAAACAACAACAACAACTTTTGCTCATTGCGTAATCAACGCATGCGTACATGACGTGCGCACAATAAGCTAGGGCTACGGGATGCATCTTTCACTGTGGTGCTAACACGTCACACACACAGCAAGTGATTCAACCTTCTGAACACAATGACGCCGGTCGTGACGTAAGAGCTGAGCTAATGTTTGACAAACAGGCCATGCAAGTTGAGTCACACGATTACAAGTTGATAATGTGGACAATTTATGACACATTTATTGGCAGCATTAGGGGGAAGACGACCCCAATTTTTTTTTACATTAATAAGTTCATTGCACACCAACAATACATCTTTATTTGTATAGCACTTTCACAACAGCTGCATAATATAAAATAATACCACAACAGAACACATAACATAAAACATTGACAATAACACAATCGGAACTATTTCGATGTGCGGTTTTTGTTTTTGTTTTTTTGCAGCGGTTATAGATGAAAGAAGAGGGAATCAAAGTCTCCTTTCACCTGTAGATCAGAGACATCATGATCACAGCCTGCATGATGTCACATCTCTTCTATAAGCCAAGTTTGCAAGTAAAAAATGTAACTGAGCGTTCATTGACAATTACAGAGATTTTGGAGCCACTTCTCTTCCAAGCGCTGACTCTCAGTTCCAAATATACGTCCGCACTCTGTGCCTACAGTCCTCTCTCCTCATCCTCACCTCCAACCAGCCGTCGACCGAGCCACACCATTGCAGACTGTCTAAAGTGCCATCATCTCCGCCGAAAAAAAACCCAACATTGCTCTGGAAAATGCCGACCATTACAGGCGCAAAAAAAACGCAATCACCCTAGAGCTGTCATGTGGCGACAGTCAAATAGCACTGACACCGCCTCACCCTCAATTCAAATCAGCGCTGGTAAACGCATGGTGCCGTGAAAGCGAAACCATCAAGCACAGATTTTTAGATAAATGGCACGACCAAAGCCCTAAATAAATAAATAAATAAATAAATAAATAAATAAAGCATGTCCACAAGAGGACCACAAGAAGGACAACAAAAACCACATGACAAAAACAACAATCTTCCACCTATTTTCGGTGTTTGGTCATGTGATGTTGGCAAGCCAAGTCATGATTGGTCATTACCTGAACCTTGAGCAACTGTGATTTCATTTAGGGTCAACAGCAAGTGAAATAATAGGGGGATTTTGGTGCTTATATCATATTCCACAAACGTTTTGTCTCGTGGGGGTTGCACAGAATGCACGATTGTCAAGAAAATATATTGTCTGACTTCCCCTTTAAGGGATAGTGAGTGGAGTGAGTCTGTCGTTATATGTCCAAGTACATGGAGACCTGGCACATCCATCTACCATTTTGTAATCCGCGTATCCTCCCGAGGATGGCGGGCGTGCTGGAGCCTATCCCAGCTGTCTTCGGACAGTAGGTAGGGTACACCCTGAACTGGTTGCCAGCCAATTACAGGCCTCGCATAGACAAACAACCATTAGCGCTCACAATCACACCTAGGGTTATTGAGGTCATTGAGGTATCTTTTTTGTATCGCTGAAAAACACGACTCAACCAAGTGAATTTCTCACTAGAGGAGCAGCTGGCTGGTTTACACATAGACACCTGTGTGGATTAAGCTCCAATTTCTTTCTCCCAGAGGCCTCCAGCCTAGACTGATAAATGACGCCTGGCTCTCTGGATGCATATCTCACCGATACGCATGTCACAGGCGTGCTGCTCTTGTTTCATGCTGGAAATCTTGTGTAGATCGAAAATAGAAAGGCCGGGTCATAAAGCTGCGGCGGAGAGTCTTGTCGCTGCAATGCATTTTGATGAGTGACGGTTGGGTCTGAACTTCGAAGTTCATAGAATGGCAATAAAAATACTTGTGTGTCATTCGGTCCTGGAAGCATTGCCATCAAGTCAATGATCATCAAGTCATTGCCTAAAACGTCATTGGCTATCATTTGTCCTCTGGGGTCATCAGACATTTCATAGTCATCAGCTGGCTGGTTCTCAATTCAACAATTAATAGCTCATCGATCACAAAGTTATTGGAAATCAACGAGAGCACGGACTTGCACCCAAAACCTCCACATCCTTCACATCAGTGAAGGAAGTTCAAATTGATTCACATCGAGCACTTTTCGGAAAAAAAAACAAAAGAAAAAAAAACACATCATAGTCCAGTTGTCCAGTTTGTTCAAACACAAGGGTGTCGATATGTTGTGCACTTGGCCCCAGGACACCCTTGGCTGCAGTTTTATGATTGACTGGTTGTGCTTTGTGCTTTCTGTTCCTGGGGCGTAGGCGGGGGTGCTTCGGGAGTATGGGGGACCGAACCCCCTTATACGGGCTGTTCGGTCCCTATACCACAGATGTCAAAGTTTGGTTGGCATTGCCGGCAGTAAGTCGGAATCGTTTCCAGTGAGGGTTGGACTCCGACAAGGCTGCCCTTTGTCGCCGATTCTGTTGATAACCTTCATGGACAGAATTTCTCGGCGGAGCCGAGGCATTGAGGTGGTCCAGTTTGGTGGCCTCAGTATTGCATCTCTGCTTTTTGCAGATGATGTGCTATTGCTGGCTCCTTCATGCAGGGCTCTCTAACTCTCACTGGAGCGTTTGGCCGCCGAGTGTGAAGCGGTTGGGATGAAAATCAGCACCTCCACATCTTCTTCCAGTTACACAGAATTATGTTTCAATATTTGAGCAATAATAATACGAATAATTGTTTTTTTTACAGTACCAGACAATAATAGTCAGTCATTTGTTGATACAAAAATAGGGAAATCAACAAAAAACAGGCAAAAAAGAAGTGGCAACTTTTCCATTTGTGTTTCCTCCTCTGACTCCCGTCAGGGCTGCTATGCTCTAACAGCCGGCCGACCCACCCAAGTCAGGCACCAGCGGAAAGCCATTGAAATGGTGGAATGGCAGGAAGCCAGCCTCCTCATCAGCTGCTAGCAACTTCATTTGTCGGACCAGTCCTTTCAGTAAATGCCGTTTGAGTTATTGATCTGTTCCAATTGTTCACGAGATCAGAAGTGAACAAAAAACAAAAACATAACAAAATAATCACACAACCCCTCCCCCCTAAAAAAACAACAACAAAGAATTTAAAAAAATGGTTGTTCTCATGCACGTGCAAGAAATGCGTACATCAGGTTTGGCCTCTCACTAACATGGGACATACAGGCTGAAATCAAGCTAGTATGGAAATGATCACGTAAACATTGACAATGTCATTAGTTCTCAAGTTTTGCTTCATGAAACCTGAACAACATGGGAAAATACATCAAGTATGTCCAAACGTAAGTCTATGGTTCTGTGAAACAATTTCAATTGGGTGTACATTTTAAATCTATTTGTAAGTACGACGTGTATGTATTGGCATGTGTATACAACTGATAAACCGAGCAAGAAATTGACAAGAGCTTCAATGTCATTGTTTACATCCTCCTTTTCGTGTTCTCCAATCTTAAAAACTGTACTAGATTTATATTGCTTATGAGTTGGTTTGCCATAATCCACGGTATTTGGTTACGTTCTGAGTTTGGAATTCAGCACTAAGTCTGTCACGACTATCCATCCATCCATTTTCCGAACCGCTTGATCCTCACTAGGGTCGCGGGGGTGCTGGAGCCTATCCCAGCCGTCTTCGGGCAGTAGGCGGGGGACACCCTGGATCGGTTGCCAGCCAATCGCAGGGCATGTCACGACTAAAATTTGGATTCAATATTGTACAAGGCGGCCCGGGTAGTCCAGTGGTTAGAACATAGGTGTCAAACTCAGGTCCTGGGGGGCCGCTGTCCTGCATGTTTTCCAAGTCTCCGTGTTGCAACATGATTCAAATGATCAGATCATCAGCAAGCTCTGCGCAAGCCTGACATTGAACCTGTTCATTTGAATTAGGTGTGTTGCAACAGTGAGACTTGGAAACCATGCAGGACAGCGGCCCTCCAGGACCTGAGTTTGACACCTATGGGCTAGCACGTCGACTTCACAGTGCAGAGGTGTCGGGTTCAATTCCAGCTCCGGCCTCCCTGAGTGGAGTTTGCATGTTCTCCCCGGGTCTGCGTGTGTTTCTCCGGGTACTCTGGTTTGCTCTCACATTCCAAAAAACATGCAGGGCAGGCTATTTGAACACTTTAAATTGTCCCTAGGTGTGAGTATGAGCGTGGATGGTTGTTTGTCGCTGTGCGCCCTGCGATTGGCTGGCAACCGGTTCAGGGTGTCCCCCGCCTACTGCCCGAAGTCAGCTGGGATAGGCTCCAGCTCCCCCCGCGACCCTAGTGAGGATAAAGCGGTTTGGAAAATGAATGAATGTATATTGTACAACCATAAAAGGCAAATAAGAGATTGTAGAAATTGTCAGAGATGAAAACAATGGGTAGATTTCTCTGAACTTTTTTGCTCTGCAAATATATTCATGAACGTTTTATATTGTCAAGCAACATCAACATGGAGGTGTATTTATATTTGGTGATGTGTCCACTTGCACCACATGTGGATGCGTACGCCAACTGAAGTGTACTTTGGCAGCTTGGTGATGAAGTGCTGCCTCCACAGGTCAACACACTTCATCTTCATCTTTATGAGGGCTGGATTTTTGCCTTCAAACTATCGATCAGTCGACGCTTGCCTTGTCGCAACGCCCTCGCTCTGCCCACAGCTGTCATGGTATGAAGGCCATTTGTACAGCGGTATAGGGGCCTTTTCTGGAGACACCATCGGCAACAATCGTGGTGCTAAAATGTGTTGTGATTCTTAATCCTTGGATAGATTTGTCAAAAGCAAATCTAGGTCATTTCAAATTGTGGAAAATAAATGCACAATATGTTTTTTTAAGCAATATGGAGCTTGGTTACCAGCTATTCACCTCTTTCAACAGAATTGATTTAAATTCACAAAAATATATCAAAGTGATATAAGTTGTAGCTCATGTTAATCTCAAATCCTATTTTTATCGTTTCTACTGTTTTAATTTACTATATAAGTAAAGTAACAGCAAATTAGTTTCGCCGTGTCTGCGCCTTCCTGCACAAGCATGTGTTTCAAATCGTTTACCCGCTCTTTTTTCCGTCCTGTGGAAAACGTCTCATTTCAAACTAAGCCAGTAAGTGTGCCACAGCTACTTTTGTTCTACTTTAATTACATTAAAGGCAAGTCGTGACAAAGACTGGAGCGGACAGTGTGCATGATTTTCAAAGATATTGCCGCAGTCTCAAATAACATCACCACATGCTAATTATACCCCCAAAAATTGTAAACACAAGCAGTGGGGATAACGATGATATGAAAAATGTGCTTTTCCTCTCCTTGAAATAAACATCACTCATCGGAAGAAAAAAAAGCCTCAAATAGTGTCATTGTTACAGCTGCATCCAAGTGGATGTACATAGCTTTAAAAACAAATTATTGTGAAAGCATATCACCACACATCATGAACGATTTAAATTGAAATCATTTCATGTAAAAAGTGGATAACGTTTCAGTAAAACAATTACTGTATTCTAGGTTCAAATATCGGTTCGGGCCTTGCTGTGTGGAGTTTTTCATGTTTTCAACAGATACTTTGGTTTCCCCAAAACTTGTGAGGATCATGAATACTCTTAACTTGTCCATGCTGTGGTTGTGAATAGTTGTTAGATGTACTGCTTTGTATGGGTGGTTCTCTAAAAGTATGGTCCAAGAGTGTGACGTGAGAGCCCAGAAAATGAACCTGAGCAAGAGGAGGTAAAAATTATAGACAGTACATGCTTTAAATTAAACTTTCCTGCAGTGTGCTATGAATAAATAGATACCTCACTCAGCTCTTTATTTTGCAAGAGACAGTTGAGTGTCATGGTTGGTGCCTCAGCACCAAGCACTTGGTTGTTTACATTCCAACAGCTTGATTACAATCAAACAAAGATATTCAGTTGAAAAACTGGAACTCACGAAAAAATTATACGTTAAAAAATTGACCTCTGAATTGGAAACAATGGTGGTCGTGTGTGACATTCTATGGTCACATGGATACCTCAACTTATTAACTTTTCGTCTCTCAAAAATACGAAATGCCTAGATCTGAACTGTGTGCCATTCTATGGCATTCGACTCAGCATGACTTAGATTTGTTCTTGGTTTAACTGTTTGGTGCCTTCTATCGCCTTTATTACCGATTTGTCTTACTGTTTATTGTGCAGGTTAAATTGCTCCATGTACAGCACATTGTATGCAGTGATGGCTGTTTGAAAGTGCTCTATAAATACTGTTGACATGACTTGACTTTCAAATCTTAATTACTCACATGCAAGAATACACTGAAGAAATAAATACATACTGTATATTAAATGCACCTATTTTATTGTACGCATGTTACCAGTAAAACTTGACACTTAGCTTATTCGGTTGTTGTAGAGTAAACAAGAGTTAATGTATTTAATATTTAACGTAACATTTTTTGTTTTGTTTTGTTTTTTAACAGTGATTCCATTGAACTTACACTTCATTATTATTACCATATATGACCTACTGTGTGGAAATATGGGGAAATGCCTGCAAAACAAACACACTCCCTATTCTCAAACTACAAAAAAAAGCAATTCAAATTATTAATAGATCAAAATGTACGGAACCCACAAATCCACTATTTATCAAATTAAATACGATGAAATTTTATGACCTGGTTGACTTTAAAATCGCCCAATTAATGTACAAAACACGCAATAACCTGCTCTGCCAAAACATTCAGAAGTTTTTTGAAATTCGAGAAAGCAACTATGAATTAAGAGGTACCAACTTATTCAAAAAACTCAAAACAAGAACAAACATCAAGCAAAGAAGTGTATCTAGCAAAGGTGTTAATATGTGGAATAATCTCGAAACGGAGTAAAATGAGTAAATCGCTTGCTGATTTCAAAAACAAATTTAAAAAAATAGTACAAACAACCTACATCAATCAGAGTTAAAATGATAAATTCTAAACATTAAATATAATGATAAATCAGAACTAAGTTGATAAATAGAGAAAGGTATTGAAATATCCATTATGAATACAAGAGAAAATTGACACAAGAGTGCCAGGGTGAGGATGTATATAATCCCGATACAAACCAAAAGTTGTGAAAATATCACGGTTAAGGGTAAAGTATGAGCCTTAATTGAGACTTCTTCTTACTTTTTCTTTTCTGATTGATATGTGTTTATATCTACTAAATCATTTTTATAACGGGGTAGGACTAGATAAGTTTTTTTACTTCATCCTACTCCCTTGAACATAATAACTGTGTTGAATGAAGACTGATTTCTTTATTTTTACTTTTTTATCTACCTTATTTTCTGTCAAATTATTACTGTATATGTTTTATGTTCAATAAACAAACAAACAAACAAACAAACAAACTTCTGGTTCAACATACTAAAGTCATTCCGTACATTACAGTTGTAAATCGACATATGTACCTCATGGACACAGAGGGTAATTCATAACCTAATTGTTTTCTGCCGACGTATTGTCAGATTATGCAAAGCGTGTGACTCAATTAAATGTTTTTTTTCTTGCATTTGCATTTTGCTAATTGATTTGCAACAAGGGTTTTTGAACCTGATGCATTTTCAGTGCATGAATGGCTGTTCATGACATGGGTGTGATGGCATGTCATGAAAAAGAAGTGTTTGTGACAGTGAGAGTATATTTCACCACTCAAAGTACATTCACACACAAACGACAGCACAAATCTCACTACGGCAGTTTTTCTGCAGTATGCTTTCTATATTGTAAGCAGTGAAGTCTGATAATTATTTGTGGAGGGTAAAAAAATTATAATTTTCAAGTGGGTCAGCATTCGAACATTCCGCTGGATTTATTTTTTGTGAACCACACCGACATGTGTTCTGGTTCTGTAAGCCTGATAGCACAACTGCCAAAGTCATTATTGTAGTGTCACAAAATGAAAAAAATTGCAATGTGTTTGCAAAAACGTTTTTAACTTATGGATGTGGAGACTTTTTTCCCCTTGTTTTCAAAAACCTTTCAAGAATGACAAAGGCAATTATGCTACTTGGCTCATAATTAGGCCTGTGACGTGTAATCACATAAATCTGACATTCCTGCATGAAAAAGGTCTTTTTTTTCATTTGTTTCTTTTTCAGGGAAAAAAAGTATATTGGAGGAAAAAAGTAGAGAGAGAAAGATCAATTTTTTTCCTGTGTTTTTTAAACAGAATAATTGGGCCTCTTTCAGAAATAAAGGCATAATATGACAATAGAGCATTACAACTTTTCTTTCTTTGAAAAGTACGCATTTTTATATCAAGGTGTTTCAACATTACAACTCCTACGACATTTTGGGGTGCAGAGGATTGTTACAGTATGTGCAATTAGCGTCAGGATTATGAGGGGGGTCCTTGGAAAATTTTCTGCCGCGTAGGACAAAACAACAAGCCAAGAAATGGACTTCCCTCCCAATAGCCTTGAAAAGTAGGAAAGTAAATTGTTCAGGAAAGGCTGCCAAGAGGCCTCCAGCTGCACATTGTGTCACAAAGCCCCTTTCACATACTGCGATGAGCGATTGTAATGAATTGTTCAGCCACATTTGAGAAGCTTTTAATTATTAGTTCACACCAGGGAAAATGTTCAGTTGTTGAAGACACACAATAATAAGATCACAAGAAAAGTGGTGGGGCGGGGGAGTGAATGGCAGTTGATGGAAAAGCTGCGAGCATCGACTGTAGGCTTGAAACTAAAGATGACTAACATGCGCAACGTCAGAGGGATGTTGCCAATCCGAGCAAATGCTGTAAATCAGATGCACGTGTGCGGCCGAGGGTTCAGCCAAACGCCGCCTGGCACTCGGTACCAGTTACACACACAACAATCACAGGGCTACGCAAAGCACAGGAATGCACAACACACAACAAAATGAACGCACACACAAAAGCAGCTGCGACAAATCCAAGCAGCCGGAGGTGTCAGAATAACTCATAATGCGTATTTGAGTAGATACTCGTGTCAAAGTAGAAGTATTGTTTCATGGATTCATGATGATTTACATTTCAGTAAAATGAATGACTAATTTCAGTCTTCTTAGCTGACGTAGTTATAATGCGTCAAGTGGCAATTTAAACCAAGATGTTATGTGAGGGACAAAACTTAGAAGAGAGACAAAATAAATGGAATTAGAAGAAATTCAGGAGATAGACTTAACCTTGGTCATGGTAGACGTAGCCCAAAGGCGAGCTTAGCAGCACTAGTTGTAAATGGGCCAAGCCAATTGTGGTTACTTTGGCAATTGATGCTCCTTGACTTACAATCTGTTAGGGTACTGAAGACGGTCTATGAGGTGTGTCAGAAAAGTTGGACTGGTGTCACAAAAAAATACATATAATTTTTTTGACCAAAACATCAAGTTTCCTCCTTCAATGTGGACCAGAAGCTCAACCAGCACGTCTGCAAAGAGATCATGTGGCATTTGCTTTGTTCAGTCAAGAGGCCAGAGTGGTGGCAGCACAACTTGTGGCTGACCACGACACTGCCTGCTCACAAGGCCCTGAGCCTCTGACAGTTCCTGGCCGAGAGGAACATCGGCACACTCGAGCAACTTCCGTACTCACCTAACTTGGCTCGGTGTCATTTGCTTTTGTCATTCTTGAGAGTCATCTCGGGGACCTGCATTAAAGATTTGGAATACATCAAGATGGCTGTGATAACGGTGCTGCAGAGGATCCTGGAGGAATCCATCCGGGAGGCCTGGCACAGAAGGTTGGGAAAGATAATTTGACTCGAAGAGGGAAACTTGAAGTTTGGACTTTAAATATAGCTTTTGTGACACCAATCCTGGAACTTTTCAGACACACCTCATATTTCCAGTTATCTGAGTGAGAAGGCTATGATGCCTTAAGCTTGACCTCCGAGTAGACCGGCTTAATGGCACATTCTGTACGAAATAGACAGTCTACCTTTAGACCAACCATTATGTTTTTGTAAATTACTCAAAGAGAATCCATCTTTCTTTGATTCCTAGTCTGTCGCTTTAGAAGTGGCTAACTAACTTCCAGGCAACCTTCTTTGTACAACTATTTTTGACATTCACTCAAATGATCCTGCTCACCCACAGCTTCCGCTGATTCCTGCATTAAAACAAAAATAAACATTGAAAAAAACAATGTTTATTTGGGGACAGGAGAAAATGACTGTGCGACCCCAAATACAGGTTTTTGTCATAAATGTCAGTTCAGTTTAACAATAGTCAGTCATATTTTCTGCTACCCAGATGTACACTAGCAGCTATTGTTTATGAAGAAATGAAATGACCAATTTACTATTTGAGACAATTTTGACAAAGTAAAGAGTGGAAAGTACAAATATCTGTTTGCAAATGTTGGGAGTAAAGTGAAAAGCCATCAGATCAATAAATACTCAAGTGAAGTGAAGATACTGTATCTGAAAATACCGTATTTGTAGTTTGCTAATTGCCATCATTAAAATCAGCGAACTACTATTGTGCCCGAATGTTTTTTGTTTTATTTTCTGTAACCCATTTCCTGGCTGTTTCCTGCCATCGTTTGTAATGAGCCACTCGAGTGTGTCGCCAATCCCTGTATCAAGTCACTACATCAGTGAATATGAAAACCACATTGGCCCACCATCCCTCCGCCTGTCCTTTCATAAAGACGGCAGCTTGCTTCAGTCTGGTTTGAAGCAAAGAGACGAATTGTCCACATTCAAGCGCAGATCTGGAGTCAAGGCCACCGTAGACGCTTCCAAGCGGATCCCGAGACAGAGCTCACTAAAAAGGGACGGACGCCAATGTGAGAGCAGAAACAGGCTGAAGAAAAACTGTAAGGAATCAAATGATCCCTTGCGTTTATCATGGAAACTTCAAATCTTATTGGAACGAAATGTGGACTGTGTCATAGTATCAAGTCTTGATAGTGCCGTGTTCCTGTTTTCTGTCCGCGTTGTTATTTTGTGTTTTTATTTTTCCCCGTTGCCTGGGCTGGTGTGGACACAATTATAATGACCATTAGCTAGGTTTTTAAGTAGAGGAGAAGCAAGGGAACGATGACAGACTCTTGTTTGCTCATCAACACTCCATCATTCAATATTTTGTTTGTTAGTGTGAACTTTCAACCCAATATACAGTATGGTTCAATACTTCTCTTTTTCTTTCCAGTTAAACCTTTAGTTTCCTTTTGCTCAATTCCTTCTTAACTTGTGTAATTAATATTCTCCTGCTTCCATGTTCAAATTACTCAGTCTGTATTCATTTGTGTTGTTTTCTGAACTTTGAATACTTTGTGTTGAATACAGTTCTATTTATTTGATCTTTGTTGTCTGCTTTGGTTTCAGGATTCCGAGTTTCTGCCTGACCTCACGACAGCTAAATTGTTAGCAAACTAGATTTTGTCACCATACAGCAACGTCAGTTGATTTAGCCCTTGACCAACATGTCGGCGATTTCAGTTTACCAGTTCCACATGACCATGGAAAATTTCCTAAACAACCCTCAATATTTTGAAATGGATCTGAGCGGAATGTTAACATGCTAGCTGCTATTGCCACAAAACAATAGGACTAAACAGGACACAGCTCCTGAACCATTGTGTCAGTATTTGTTGCACTTGTTGTGGGAAGAGTGACCTTCTCTTCCTCCGCGTGTTTGTTAATTTCGGATGAGGAGAATGTTGGTAAACCAAATAAAGGCTGGAGGCGATGAACAGTTCCTTCGAAGGGTTTAATTTTATTTTCAGCAGTTTACGAATCAATTCGGGCTCCTGAGGGGTCCAGATTTGAATCAGGAAGCGTAAAAGAAACACATTCGTGAGATTATATAGAGACAATATGATAATGAGAGGCGGGGAGGTACGCCTCTCATGCAAATCCCAGAAACAAAGAAAGTAACATGTCATCTGACCCGGTGTGGCTGGAAGAAGTTGGGAGCGGTGAGGTGAGACCAGACCACCACTACCCACCATTTGGTGTGATGGCAGGAACACAGATACTTGAGATAACAGTTCCTCTTTTGATGTTAAACATGTCCTGTGGAGGGGGGCCCCAAAAGTGGTGGGGTCGAGGGGCACTAAAGGTGATTGTAAACACAGTGAGCAGGAAATACCTTCAACAGCGTTCTACATTGTTTCTTTCAAGTGTCTGAACAAACACAACTAACAGAGAGGAATAACACCTTAACCATCAAACCTAACTAAGAAGATAGGAATAATACAAGAGTATTCCAATTCTAGGAGATCATGGTTACAAGGACGCCAAGCTACGCTGTGGGCATGGGAGGTTATACAGCATGACTAAATATGAGCAGAATACAGACTTCACACTCAACCGGTTGCACTCCGTTACTTACCATTAAAGTTTCGCAGATTATGGCCTCCATGTCAATGTGACAACCCTTAAAAATTTGACAGGGATCCAAGTGCCTGGTAAGCGTCCCAGATGTTGTTACCACAAAACACTCAGTAAGAATTCCTTAACCGTCATGTCAAAACCTGTGCTCTGCAAGCTGCAATGATTGACAGATTTTCAAATGTCCACTGATATTTGATATTCATACAAACAACCCTCTAGCTCAGGGGTGCTCATTAGGTAGATCCTGATCTACCGGTAGATCTAAGACAGGTCCCAAGTAGATCCGAGGAGTGTCGAGAAGAAAAAAAACAAACAACCATTTGTGTGTCTTTGTACATGTTAATAATATATTTTTTGTGTTAAAGTACACTGCACCCTAATCATCTTATCAGTCTCATTTTTACCCAAAAAATATTTAAAAATAAAATAAAGCAGGTAAATCTTGAATTTACGGTGGCGCGTGATTACATCACCGGAAGTTACTAGCTCTCAGCAGTCTGCAATTGCACCTTGTGATCAGAACGGTTGCACTTTATCTTTTATCGTCATTATTCTCATTCAGAGTTTGCTTTGTGTACAATTCACCGAAGGCACGAGCAAAGAATAGGAATCTAGGAGGGCCCAGGGAAGCACTTTAAAACAGTACGTGTTAGCTACGAAAGTTAACAGGCTGCAAAAGTGCGTCGCACGCCTCAGTGTCAGGCTGTTTCTCATCAGGGTGTGTGTGTGTGTGTGTGTGTGTTGTTTGTGTGTGTGTGTGTGTGTGTGTGTGTGTGTGTGTGTGTGTGTGTGTGTGTGTGTGTGTGTGTGTGTGTGTGTGTGTGTGTGTGTGTGTGTGTGTGTGTGTGTGCGTGCGTGCGGGCGGGCGGGCGTGCGCAACGCGCCGGTAAGGGTAGATCCCGGTCCTTATTATCATCCTACGAGTATGAGCACTACGACTAATACTGCGAATAAAGGTTAATGCCAAAACCTTTAATGGGTAAACCTTACTCTTTAACATTGACTGATCAACGTCATTTTGTTTGTATCAATGTATCAGTCACAAAGGCCGGAGGTCTTCATGGGTAAAGTAATTATTGTTAACCTCCCCTCCAAAAAATCAACAAATAGGCATAAACATACTGCTAACATACAGATGGCGCCCGAGTAGGCAGCCGTCAGCAAGTGCTCTCATGAGCCTTGCTTTTTTTGTTGTTGTTCTTGTGTTTCTTTTGTCACTTTGTGTTTGTTGTTACGTCGTGTGGACTTGATGTGGACCTTTTTCAGCATTTTTGGCCACGACATTCATCAAGGAGGAGACTCTGTGCTTGGTGGTTGCGCCTTCTCGGCAGCATGGGTATACCAGCACTGTTTTTGACTGGAGGAAAGTCGGCGCCATTTGACTGTCGTTGCTGGACAGTCCCGGGCGCTTGTGTCTTGCGCCTGTAATGGGCAGCATTTTACACAGCCCCGCTTTGTTCAGCGGAGAGATCGGTGCTGTTGAACGGTCTGCAGCTGGATGGATGGAGGTCTTGAGGAGCCGACGATCAGAAGAAAGGAGCGTTGGCGCAGAGTGCCGATGCGGATTTGGAGCTGGGAGTCGCGGCTTGGAGTTTGAAGCGGATTACGTGGGACAGGAGAAGTGAACTAATCTCTTTTCGGCAATGGATGCTACAGCTTTGTGTTTGCTTTCAAAACTTAGCTTGTAGCAGACGTGTGCACATTTTCAGCATGACGTCTCTGATCCACTGGAGAAAGGACACTTTGATCCTCCCCTCTTTCATCTACAACTGCTTCAGACAACAAAGTGTATGCAGAAAATTGGTGAAGATTGAAGGACTGTCTGTGTCCTATGTGTTGTCTTGTGTTATTTTTTTTTATTTTGACTTCAAAATGGCGCCGCGAGAGTGGCTGCCTTTCCAGCAGCTCCTATATTTTGTTGTTCTACTTCTTACTTCCATAACTTTGCTGCTGTGAATTGGGAATTTCTCCATTGTGAGACTAATAAAGGTTTTTCTTCTTCTTCTTCTAATCAAGTGGTATTGTTAAAGGTTCTGCCTATCGAAGCATGCTTCTTTTCTCTACTGAAACGCACCAAAAAAAAAAAAAAACAATAGAGCTTTTGCATCCATCTTTATTAGTACATAAATGTGCGCCCTGCAGAAATGCACTCTTATGTAGATTTATTATGCACATCTGGTTCTTTCATCCCGATCTTAATGCTTTCATGTCAGAGATATGAGCAGCTTTCTTTCCTGTGCATACCTTTAGCAGCAATCCTCCCGCCGATAGACGTGTGCATAAGTTAAGTTCCGCAGCTGTTTCTCAGGAAGATAGTCTGACGATTGTACACTTATCGCGCTGATATATTCCTGTTAGAACATGACGTACGGGAGACGGGCTAATTCTTTGAGAGGCGGAAGTCTCAGCGAAGACAAGGTCATCTGTCAAAATACACACTACGCTATGGATGCGCCTCAAAGCATCCGAATGCGCCTGGCAAGACAACGCCAGCACGATGCTTCCGGCTCACAAGCTGTTCTCATCACTGTGGGTAAAAACCGGGTCGAAACCTTGGCTCACAACACCAAAAGGCATGAGAGTTGCGGAAAGACATCACAATAATGCCTTTCATGTTTGGTATTCCCGGGTCTGTGGACCGCAACAATTACGCACAGACAAAAAAAAAATAACCACGCGATATACTTGAAATGTTTTCAGACCACAACACAAAATGCAAAGAAGATGAGAAGGCCGCCGTAAATCCCAGTTGGAATGTCAATGCTAGCTTGTCTTGACTTAAAAGCTCGGGAGTTGGCAGTGTCTGCAGCTGCATTTCAAACCCCCCCAAAAAATGAACGGACCAATTTTACTCAGGATTGGTGGAGGGAGTAAGCATGAGCCCAAGTAGAAACTATTCTAACTTGGCACAGGACCTCAGATGGTGGGGCAGATCTGTTTCATATATGAGAAAGCAAAAAATGAAAAAAAAAAAAACAGTATGGATTACACGCTCGCCACTGTGTTGCTTACATGAAAATGAAGATGTGTCACAGTGATGTCAAAGAGATGCGATTAGAGGCAACACTGCATTTGTCCTTTCACTAACTCGCCCCAAAATTGTTCAAATAGAGAATAAAGACATTCCAATTTCCATTGCATGCCAGTCATCCACTCGCTGAAATGTCTTGAAGCAACTGAGGCAATTGGGGGGGGGGGGGGGTGAATACTTGGCCACAATGAGTAGAAGCGCTGGTGATTCACTTGCAACTAGTTTGTGGTCTGGAGAAGAACCACAACTAAGACTTTCTTCCATGCAGGCCTCCACACTGCCACGACTCCATCAGGCAGCATCAATATTGATCGGGAAGCAGGAGTTCAGCACACTAAGAAAGAGGAAAAGAGTCTCCATTCAATAAAATGAAACCTTGAACACTGACAATTGCATTCCAATGCAACCTGAAACACTGAGGAAACACGTCCTCTCTCCAGCATTTCAGGCTGATTACAACTCTAATTGCGTATTCAGGCAGTTCAACAGGTAAGAAAACATCATCCAGCTGTCTATTTTCTAAAGCTCTGCGGCGGAACAACCTGGATGAGCTGTAAGTGAATCACAGGGCAGAAACCAAAATTCACACCCACACCAATGGGAATGTTGCTTTTCATTAACCAGATGCATTTATTTGGAAAGTGGGGGGAAGTCCCGTTACTCGGTCTACTGGTACGCAACTGCTGTCACCAGTGTTGTTTTTGGCAGCCAGTTTAGATTGAGTAGTAGTTAGTCTATTGAGCAAAAATACTTATTAGTTTTAGTCTTATTTTAGTCACATTTTGGGTTCCCTTTGGGTCTTGCTGTGGGAGTGAACGCTGGCGAATTTTGGACGCCGCTACTCCCCGTGATTTTTTGATTTCTAAGTAAATTTTTTGATCTTTTAAAGCCGACATATTTTATGTCGACCTGCTTTTATGGTCACTGAGTAGTCCAGTGGTTAGCACGTCGGCTTCACAGTGCAGAGGTACCGGGTTCGATTCCAGCTCCGGCCACCCTGTGTGGAGTTTGCATGTTCTGCCCGGGCGTGGCAGGCTGATTGAACACTCTAAATTGTCCCTAGGTGTGAGTGTGAGTGCGTATGGTTGTTCGTTTCTGTGTGCCCTGCGATTGGCTGGCAACCGATTCAGGGTGTCCCCCCGCCTACTGCCCGAAGACAGCTGGGATAGGCTCCAGCACCCCCCGCGACCCTAGTGAGGATCAAGCGGCTCAGAAGATGAATGAATGAATGAATGAATGAATGAGTGAACAACGATCAATCCACACTCGATGGGCCGAACTGTCATTACCTGTCATCGAGTATTACATTTCCTTCCACTCAATAAGAAAGCCTTTCTGAACTATTAAAAATTATGCATTACACATAGATAAAGTGGTAATAGTGGAATCCATGTTCATTACTCCAAAATAAATCAAGAACCAAAACATTTCCTTTGGTAACTGTTGTGGCTTTATATCTTCGAACCAACCTGCTCAAGGGCAATGAACGTACACATACCGGTACCCTAAAATATGAGCAATGGATGAGGAACACTTGAAAGTATGAAGCAAACATGACACTTTAAGCAAAATAAAGACACAAAATAAAGGCAAATATTTTATCAACATAGACAAGAGGGGACTTCTATCCCTAATTCTGTTATGGTGTCGTGTATTTCATACTCAGAGCTGACAGTGTAGATCAGTGGTGTCAAATATACGACCCGCGGGCCAGAACCGGCTCTCAAGGAGGTTCGATCAGGCCTGCAGGATCGTTTAAAAGTGAAAAAAAAATGCATAAAAGATGCTCACTTTACACTCTGACGGTGTAGCTGCCGTCAGCCTCCAGCTAGCTCCTGGCCAGCTATCACACAGTTTATGATAAGAAAATCAGTCTTGATGAGGATGAGGCGAAGAGAGACGTGTTGCTTCTTTCGGACAAGCCCAATCGCCCCCTTTTCTTTCTCTCTCTCTCTCTCTCTCTCTCTCTCTCTCTGTCTCTCTCTCTCGCTCTCACTCTCTCTCTTTCTCTCGCTCTCACTTTCTCTCCCTCATCTCTCATAACTCCGCCCGGCCGCACACGTAGCAAACGCAACAGAAAGGCTGTATGAGAGACAGGCAAGCAAACAATCTGAAAAATCGACACCGTGACGACACACAAGGGAAGGTGCTTTTGGGCGGGCTGTGAAGATGGGTAGCCAATCAGCTCACGGGATAAATCCACCCGTGCTGTCATTTGTCGACCAATCAAGCGTACAGGCATGTACAAAACCTGAGTCATTCAGCTTTTTTTTTCTGAATACATTAATCCCTCGTTTATCGAGGTTAATGGGGCCAAAACCACCCGCAATACACGAAAATCCGCGAAGTAGCGACCAATTAACATCTTCGGAACAGCTTCATCCTCAGTAGGGTCACAGGGGGTTGCCAGCCAATCGCAGGGCACACAGACACGAACGACCATCAATGCCCACACTCACACCTAGGGACAATTTAGAGTGTTCACAGCCTGCCACGCATGTTTTTGGAATGTGGGAGGAAACCGGAGTACCTGGAGAAAACCCAAGCAGGCCTGGGGAAACCATGCAAACTCCACACAGGGAGGCCAGAGCTGGAATTGAACCCGGTACCTCTGCACTGTGAAGTCGACTGCTAACCACTTGGGCTGCCATCAATTAACATATATCTTTTTTTAAATTGCCCCACGTGGGCCTTTACGCTTGAACTAACACACACACACGCACATACACGCGCACGCACGCACACACACACACAAGCCAGCGATCCCTCAGGTGTTTATGATTAGTCAATTAAAGTTGTTTAGATAATTAAGGATGGCGAGACCTAGTTTTGTTCTAAATTGCACTCGCTCTCTCTCTCTCTCTCTCTTTCTATCAGCAACACATTAACACTCACCTGCACGCCCGTGCTTGCACGCACAAACACGTGCCTCACGTGGACCTTCCGTGCTTGAGCAGAGTGCGCACAAACTAGCACATATAGTAAACAACACTTAGACACTGATTTTTGCAGACTTAAAAATGAATGTTTGAAAAAATCTGCAATGCACCGAGGCCGCGATAAACGAACCGCGAAATAGTGAGGGATCACTGTACAGTACCTTGGGAACGCACTGTATTGAAGCCGCATAAATGAACTGCGATATAGCGTGGGATCACTGTATTCTTTCCTCCTAGTCGGGGCAACATTTACCGTTATAGCTCTCTACACTGCATTGTTTTGTTCTTCGTTTCCGCCCACCAAGCTCCTTTCTTGAACAGCCGCCATGGTCCAACAAAAGAAAGCGTGTCCGACTATTGACTGCAGGCGTGTTATGTTGTGTCGGTGTGTGCGTGTGTCCAGCGTGCCGGCCAGGTGGTGAGCGTGAGAAAGCAAGGATAGGTTGCAGCAGCATTGCTGATATTTTTTGACAGACAGATAACATGCACAATCGGAAGAGATATCATGCATTTCAATGTCTCACAGACCACACGCTAACAATTTTGCCGAGTCTCATCTCGTCAATGAAAACTCCCGAACTTAACGTCCTTTTTTTAGTCAGCAAAGAGCCACGTTTAGCACGCCATCGTCTCATTATCGCCAAAAACAAAGCGGGATAATGTAATTCGTCATCATCGGTGATGAAAATAACACTGCCTGGGACGCACATTTTCCTTGAGTCGCTAAGTTGTGACTATTACAAAAGTAAATTGTAAAAACATGCATCGTTTAAAAATATGTTTTAAAAAACATACATTTCACATATTCTGAAACATAACTAGTTGTGCTTGCCTGTTCAAAGTGCCTTTATTTGAAAAACAAACACGACAACTGTAGGTAGGTACAATTAAGAATATCTTGCAGAGATCACTTTTTTACGGAAAGCGCAAGAAAGCATTTCTTCTCCTTTTAAGAAAATGAAGGACGCAGACCAAGCAATCATCACAGTTTTGACATTAAAATTAGTAGTGATTTTCTTGATTTCTTTTTTTTTTAAACTGAGGGTGTTGAAAAGCAGCTGAAAGTTGTGTTGCATTACATTTCTGACATACAGTTTGCCTGTCAATACATAAAAGCAAATTCTGACTTGAGATGCCACGCAAAATATTTCACTCCAACGATGACACCTTTTGATTTTGTCGGTCACGAACCTTGTCACTAACTATTGCTAACACAGTAATCAAGTCATGATTACAGCAAATATTTATGTAAAACACTTCTGGGTGAATAGTAATTCTGGTGCCAACCGTTGTATGTTGGTAACTTGGTAAACTGTGGCGCACTTATAATTTTTTACTGCATGTCTCCAACCAACCAAAAATGGATCCTCAACCCAATTTTGCATCTTGACCACCCACCAGTTGAGAATCACAGATCCATCCATCCGCGCATTTTGTGAGCTGGAGCGTGTCCCAGCCAGAGGCGGGATACACCCTGGACTGATCCCCAGTCGATTTCAGAACACACACACACACACACACACACACACGCACGCACGCACGCACGCACGCACACACACACACACACACACACACACGCACGCACGCATACACACACACACACACAAAAGGGAAGTCATACTCACAATCTATCTATGGACAATTTAGAGACTTAAATTAAGCAAATGTTTTTAGAATGTCGGAAGAAGCCAATGCGCCTGAAGAAATCATGAAAACAGGATGGCCGTAGCTGCGATACAAACAACCAACCTCAGAACTGCCCTTTGCTGACAGGTTCCACTCTTCATTATAACATGACATTTTGTGAGCTGATTCACACCAAATTCACTTTGCAGCCAACTTCATCACTCATATTGGACAAACTGCAAATTTTGACTAATGAAGACCATGCCTTGCATTTTATAGCAGCTAGCGTCACCAAAGCAGGCGATCAGGCCGCAGCAAAAGTGCGGTTTTAGCAAAAGCCCTTTGCATCCTATGCTTGAAGCCCCCATTGCATCCTGTGGCGCAGAGGTCTCTGGCACTCGATACACCACATTCAACAGTTGCGGTGCTGCGAAACCTCACTGTGGCAATCAGAGGTGCAATGGACCGGATTGTGCACACGAAGGGGGTTATTGCCAGCGCTTTGAACTAAGAAAATAAATAGTGAACAGGGGGGTAGCCGACTATACATTTTGTGAGCCAGGCTTAGACACCCGTAGTCGTCCGTCTCAGCATGCGCACCGGTGAGTGTTTGCCTTGGAGGGAAGCCACCTCATGCGGTAGCTGCAGAATTTTCACCCCCACCAACCAGCCCTTAATTTTTAAGTGCGAATTTGATCAAATTCATTTTGCACACGCAACCTGTCCTTGTCAAGGATGAGGCCTGTGCAAACATTCTGATTGTCTCCGCGTCTGCTAGAGACGTTTGCATGGAGGCTGAAAGAGCGATCACAAAGTTGTGGGGGTTGGGGGGTGGAGGAAATGAGGCCACTCAAAGGAAGAAGGCAAACGGAGCACCTGGGACAAATTGATTTGGATGTAGAAAGAGGTGGGGGGGGGGATCTAGTTAGCCGTCCAACATTCTGTTTCTGCACACAGATGACAAGATCTGACAGCATCACACAGTAGTACGAAGAGGAGAGTGAGAGCGCGAGATGGGATGTCAGTTTAAACAATCATGGGGCGTTTTGGAGGACAACCATCCATCTTGTATGTGTGCTGTATCCGGTGCAGCATGGAGAAGCTCCAACAATGATAGCAGTATTTAATAACAGCATGTAGATTAAAATCGGTCTCTCTCAAAAGCCTGGCTGCGAGAGTGTTATTCAGTGGCCAGGTTTCAGAGCCGTACAGGAGGACGGAGATGACTGAGGCATTGTAGACTCTGAACTTTGTTGCCCGGGATGCGGTCTCCACAAGGACTGCATGACAATGGCTGCAAAGGAAACAGTTATGAAACCACTTACAGGTAACAGGAATGATTAAATAACATGACGGTGAGGAAGGTCTGTTAGAAGTGGCTCCCGATCCGTGGTTCTTAACCTTGTTAGATCCCAACCAGTCCATGTGCCTATTCACCGAACCCTACATTACTGAAATTTATTATTTTTTTTTTTACAAATTCAGGACATAAAAAAACGCATTTGTTCAAAACAGAAAAAAGTAAACAAAATTAATATGAAGTGTCCGTTTTTTAATCGTCAATAAAATGAACCAGCCAGTGATGGCCAAGCGGGCGTGTCATAACTAAGTGACACATTTACTTGTCACCTTTACTCTGTCTTATCCTCCGTGGCAGAGTCTCTGTCGAACTCCTGAGACTGATTCACCGAACCCCGACGGTTCGATCGAACCCAGGTTAAGAACCACTGCACTCGATAGAGAACTAAAATCAGTGCATGCGTAATCCCTGTTCAGAAAAGACACCATTATAAGAAACCTATTATAAGAAACCTTCCTTAATTCTCATTTCAAATGAATAGAGTTCTGTTGATACAGCGGAACCTCTCAAGTGCAAGGCCCTACATGACGCCTTTTGATGATGAGCCAAGTTGGGCCGGCCCTGCGTGAACCGGAACTGGCCCTTCATATTCATAAGTTTCAATAATTATTATGTATTTCACATTTTCATACCATATTATTTCTTCCCGAAGAAAATATTACTTCTGTTTAGCTACTTTTGTTGGCAGTTATATATTTTTCCACAGTATAAAAAAACTGTCCAGTTAACATGTGACATTTTCTGGGCCTGGTACCCAGTTCAAGCCAGTACTTGAGGAAGTATTTAACCTCATGCGCAAGAAAATATGCAGCACAGTCAAAAGATCAATGACGTTCATTGATCATTTAAAGGTCAAAAGTGTAAAGTAATTTTTGAAAATCGCGAATGAAACATTTTTATGTTGCAAGTAATTAAACAAAATCCATTATATAAAGCATGAAAAAAAATCATTTCTATTTTGTAAATTTGACACAGTGATCGTTTTCCTAAAGTGAGATCCTGACGAGCGACAAACCCCGAAGTGTGACATCACATCAAGACAACAATAGCTGGTCTCACTTTGGAAAGTGCACAAAGCCTGTCGGAATTCGATGTTTCTCAAATCAACTCAACTGTATTTATGGAGCACTTTAAAACAACCACCACTGGATACGATGTACTCTACATCGAGCATAGATCACACATACAACAACCAAATACAATAATAAATTACTTACAAAGACAGTAGAAAACACAAAACAATAAAACTAAAAATCACGTCTCATTATGAGTCAAGAGCCAAAGAATAGAAATCAGTTTTGAGATGAGTTTTTAAGATGCCGAATGTTCAGTGGGAGGTCATTCCAAAGAGTGGGACCAGCAACAAAAAAATGCTCGAGAAGGCTATGAGACTCCGCTTAGTTCTCAGTACCTCTAATAGTGTCTGGTCTGTAAACCTATACTGTATATACAGTGATGCATCTACTTACTAAATTAATTGGTTCTGGAAGAAATGTCTTAACTAGAAAATTTTGCAAGCAGAGATGCGTTTTCCATGGAATGCCCTAATCCATTCCAAGCTTCCCAAAATTCATTTTTTGTGAAGCATAAAAATGCATCCAAATTCGTAACGGATACATGTTACAAATTAGATTATTGCACAATAAATGCATCATGTTGTCTTGTGCATCATGTAAAACACAAAGAAAAGAGTAAAGAATAAAAATGATGGTCATTTAACTTCTAACTATATCATCATTTTTTTTTTGCCCTCTTTAGTTCATGTTTTCTCTCAAATGAGGTTTTTGCCTGGCATTTTGTCAAGAACTGATCCAAGGATGTTTGCTTTTGTCAGCTTTTAACAATCTTTCAAAAATGTCAAAGGCAAACATCAGCGGAGTGACCGATCGTGCGACTTTTTTGGGGATTCAAATTTACGTAAAACTATCGGAACACCTCTTGTGCGAGTGACGAGGTCGCTGCATAGACACACATCTATCTATTTATCTGTCTACACACATAAGGTTAGAGGTCCCTCTTAATCAATGGGATGCTAGGAAGATGTTCTGTAATAGCCAATAGCCGAGCAGCTCTAAGTATGTTGCGTTCAGGAAACTCGGAGCTAGGAGTAGCAGGCCATACTGTATTTTTACCTTTCATATCTTGAAATTTCTTTCCTAACAAGAGGCAATATTTTCATGTTGAGATGTTTCGTAACTTGAAAATTTCGTATGAAGAGACGTTCGTTAGTAGGGGTACCACTGAAAAACTAATCCTCCACATAGTCAATCGGATACAATTTCAGTGTTATTCAGTGCTATGGAAGCAAGTACTGGAAATAACGTGTCTCTTGTGAGTGATTCCCTCAAAGAAGGATGGAGATGGAAAGTATGTCCATATGGCGATGTGGAAAAACATTTAACCTAAATATTGGCTGGAGATGATATGCAACACGCGCAGCTCATGAGGGTGCCATCTCAAACGTAGGTCATCTAATTGCGTTTTTCCGCAGCGCGCGTATGCATATGGTTTATACTCAACATTGTGCCAATCAATGATCACAATCAATCATGCTCAGTGACAAGTTATGCCTGGCTGTTGGCGCAAATGATGCGTGTTTTCTTTTTGATGGCAGAAAAATTGATAAATTGCTTCTTTTTTTTTTTGAGTAATAATGCCAGAATACAGTGTGTTGAAATTCTATCTTCTTTTCAAAAGACATTTCCAAGGACTATGAATAGCCAAAGAGTGGATGGCATTCATTAAAGTTGCATCAACCGGCTAAATTAGCTTTCGGGAAAATGACCCCCCCCCCCCCACCACCACCACCACCACCCCCACCCAACTTGCTTTGCAATTATTGTTCCAGCTTCCAACTCATTTTAGGCATTTTGTAGTTTCTGAACAAACAGAGATTTATTTGTTTGGCTGATGTCCCCAAGAGAGTCTTTCACTGTATAGGATGTAAGGCCAAATAAGCTTTGGCCAATGCACACACATAGAATCACATACACACGCGCGCGCGCGCACGGTTTTACTGCCTGGATACTCACTGAGCGCTAGTCGCTAATCATAACCTTCACCGTGGTTGTATGCTGAAGGTGAGGACTGTAACTCATTACAAGAACATCAATTTTTAAGACAATGCTCCACCAGGATCTGTTTTTTTGGCCAAGCCGGGTGCGTAAAGAATTATTGTCCCATGACGACCCATGAACACGGTAGTTCCGCATGCAAAAAAAAAAAAAGAAAAAGAAAAAGAACTGTGGAGTGGAAACAATCAGATAAAATGTTTTTGCCCGAATATCATACACAGCTGTGGATATCATGTCAAGAAAAATATGCATGAGCAACAAGAAGCCGTGACTGTTGTTGTGTGCGTGTGACGGAAAAGTGGTTCGGACTGCACGACTGTCCGTGTTTTATGTTATGTGTTGTGTTTATTTATTTTACTTTATGTTAACTGTTTTGATAAGTGCTTTGTTACTGCTGCCGCTGTTGTGAAAGCTCTATATAAATCAGCACGTATTGTATTGTATTGTATTGTATTGTATTTTATTGTATTGTATTGTATTGTATTGTATTGTATTGTGTACGTGTCTGTGGTACAAGGCCAACTTGACATTTTGGAATACTAAAATAGATTAAAGTGATCGTGTTGTAACATTTCCAGAGCAGCATGGTAACTACCATTAAAAGCAAAGGCTCTGTGAAATATTTTGAGAGGCTATTTGCTTCCAAAACACATTGTTTGTCTCTGAAATGTAGCAGCGGAGTGTTGAAAGTGATCAATCCCCACAAGAATCCACAGTTTTAGCCCAACTATTTTATTTTTTTATTTGCAGGTTTCTTTGAGAACTGTCACCAAATGTAATTTTACTGCAACGCTAGCAGAGCACATTGTTCAATTACTAGAACCGTCGTTAGCATCGTTGATGTCGTAAATAACACCCGTCCTTTCGAAACCCTGCAGTGACGAGTTGTATGTGGACGTTCTTAAATGGAAAGGGGTGGGTGGTGTGCTGGGGGGAAGAGACATCATATTTCACCTCTCACTGAGGTCAGGTTACCGAGGTTCATGCAAGCTCTACAAATTTTATATGGTATGATTGAGGAAAAAAAAATTCCGAAACCCTAAAGTAACCCAGATAAATGCAAGCTTGGGACAAAGCAATCTGTCAAAAATCAACAGGCACACCTTTGTCTCCAATGTGGCCAAAGCTTCACTGCGCCGAGGACACCACCAAACAAAGCTGTCACAAAAAGTATATCTATGGAAATAATGAGGATCTTGTCTCATTTTTAACACTGTGCCTGTTTGGTTGAAAGCAAGCTAATTCAGCCAAGTTATCGAGGCCAGTAATGTGCCCTTGGTTGCATCATTTGTACGGATCATTTGCTTTGTTTTGTTTTTTGAAAATTTTGAGTAAATAGAAAGCATAAGATAAGATAAGATAACCTTTATATGTCCCACACTGGGGAAATTTGCAGTCTACAGCAGCAAAATTGGGGGGGAATAAAGTGTTTCATTGCGCAAAATAAATGTTTCAGAAAAGAACTGTACACAGTGTACAAGTGCAATATAAAATAAAGCATTGGCAATATATTTGTAGGATGAATATAATAAATTAGCAATAGCATAGAAAACACAGTGTAAGGTGGCTGTGCTATTTACAATGGTTACAGGTTTTCACATATGTTTATTCAGCAGCCTGTCAGCAGTCGGTAGGAATGAGCGGCAGTATCTCTCCTTCTTGCAGCGCGGGTGTAACAGTCTCTGGCTGAAGGAGCTACCCAATAATGACCAAATGTAAGCTTCATTGTCAACTCGAAACATTTATTGTCCAATGATCTGGATGCTTGCTTCCACAACACAACGCATTCACGATCAGATCTTGTCTGGTGATGTGATTCTTCATCAAGTTCAAATAATGACTCGCCAGGCAGCCATTCATTAAAAAAGGTTATGTGTGAATAGAAGACAGGGAATATTGACAATGTAATGTATGCTAGTGTCACTACTGTAGTGTGAGAAGTAACAATGAGATTTTCCAGCTGATATTTTTTCCCATGCATTCGCCACATTTCAGTAATGTCAACCATTAATTTCAGTTGCATTCTTCTCGATTTTTTCGAAAAGAAAGTTCTCCAAGGAATGCATGCCATCAGATCCATCTCCATGGGGCTCGTACCGCTGACAAGGTTGACAGCTGGAAGTCAGGGTTGATATGTAGACCCTCGCATGAAGGTCATCCTGCTCTGATGTTCATGTCAACATAAGTGCCTGCACTTTGATAATTTTCCCATAAATGATTGCAGTGCGTGGCCTTCATCTCGACACGCAGGGCCTCTTGCATGTAATCTTGACTTGAATGACTTCACTCTTTTGCTATTGTGTTTGAATCCACCAATTGAAGAACCATTAACATTGTCCTCCACACAAGTCCCAGCAGATTGGTGAGGTCTTGGTGTTCACTCTTAGCTCGCCAAGACTCAAATCTGCAGGATTAGATGGCCATCAATATGGTGATGAAATAATCCTGTCAGGCAATCCCCTTTGGCTAAATAGAAAGTCGGTGTTCTCAGCAGTGTCAAAAGTAATCTGAATGGTCCTTAGGCACGACCGTTGAGTCTCACCAAGGCCCTTTTTAATAAAATGCAGGAGTCGCGTACTCTTTGTTTGGTGCTTTAAGAGGGTGTGGCGCTGCAAGTGACGCTGCAACGGAAAACGGGTCAAGACTGCAGAGTCACAAGAGGATTAGACGCTAATTGGTCTTCAGTACAATATAATTTGCAAAAATCTGTCACATTGGTCAAAGCCTAACGAATTTGACTGTTTCACAAAAAAATAAAAATAAAAATAAAAATAAAAAATCAGCAACACCAACATCTCTAACCTTTAATCAGAGGCCTGAAGAAAATAATTTCCGGCACAGTAAAACCTGAAATAATGTGTGGACCAAGGACATCAATGTAAAGGTATCTCTAAATAACAAAGCGGACCTCAAAGTTTGACAAAAGTCTTTTGAATTGTCCTGTTTCACAGTTCTGACTACAAAATGTCAAGCCTTTTAGCCAATCAGGAGCCTGAAGAATGTCGTCTGAGTAAGATGCACATCAAAAACAACAGTAATTGACTGACAATATAGAAACGTCAAACCTGATTATCCTATTGGAACTTGGGTATATGTTCAGTCATCCGTACCCGTCTTCAGATGCACATCCTTAGTGTGAACATCATACTATATTTCAACATCAGGTTAACAAAGCGCCAAAACAGTTTTCCCATCAAACATTAAAACTATGAAACCTGAGACTTGGAAAATCTTTACCCTGGCGCGAGTTTTTCTGGAGAAAATGTTATGAGCGACCTCAGCAAATGGACAAAGTGCCAAATCCCAGCAAAAACGCAGGGACCGCTTTAAACAGCATTGTCCATCCATGGTGGTTTCAGCTTTTGTACCCAAATTTTTTTATGCAGTAACAGTAAAAGGCAGAGATGTTCCAATTAAGAGCTCTTGCAACAGGAAGTGGTTCAACACTGCCAAAGCAGCCAATGAGTTCTTTGTTTGAGGTCCACCCTGAGTTCCAGCTGTGCATCGAGATGTCACTTACTTTGCGGCCACCCAAGAAAAGAAATCGTGGCGTCCAGAAGTTGTCCCCTTTCCTCCATAAAAGTTTATTGTTGTTGGGTTTGAGGAAGCATGCAGATGGAGAAATCAGACAGTGTGTGCTTTGTGTAAAAGTCATAATGTGGCAGTTGATGGTTCTGTGTGCTGTGTGAAGTGTACAGAAGTGGAATGGTCAGTTTCAAATGGGAGAGCATCGCCCTCGTCGTTGAGGTTATGACTCCAAACATAAGTTGGCTTACGTTGTGTTGTTCCACAAACACAGCAACCGTTGACTCTATTTTCCTTTTTTCATCGCCAAGGAGGCCTCAAATTTTTAGGAGCTAAGCAAGTATATGTCACAAACTGCTCGTTGAAATATCTTATTTTTCCCATTTTTTTCTGTCAAACTGTGGTCTTTATTCGTTTTGTAGGTAATCAAGTCAAAAGATAAGCAGAATAAACAACTTTACATGTATTTGTGTTGGAAAATTATTTACTCAATCTCTGACTCGGGCATCAACAGACTCGATTGGTTGGGGGATTGTTCTTAATCCTAATTGACAATGTGGCTTTGTCAATAAGCACCAAAATCAAAATGAAATATTTGCATAATAGCAAGTCAAAGAGTGAGTACATTTTGGGACATCTTGCACATTGACATACATTTAACAATGTTTGATTTTATTCAATCATGAGTTGGTGAATTCTAATCAAATTAAACAATACAAATAACAATGATGGTGGATTATTATTTCTTTCTTAAAATTGTACATATATTCCAAACAAGTTTGCCCATCTAAGGCAAACATAGTACAGCATCCCTCACTAAAACTGGCATGGGTAACAACACGAGAATTTGTAGTATCATGAACTTATTTGTGGTGATTTACCCAAGTTAGGAACCTCATGAACATGTTCACAATTTTCAAAGAGGATTTTTTTTCAAAGATGGTCAAAAGACTGAAGTGATCAACATGATCTTACGGAAGGTCTTGAACGTCTCGCCACATAAAAGCTGAGTGAGCGTTTCCCATCACACATTGGAGAGGCTCTCTTGTGAGTAAATGAAGCTACCAACGCCATCACCGACAAGGGTCGCCTTGCGGTTGTAAAAAGGCGGCGAAATATGCGGCCTGCCACACCAGAGCGCTTGGTACGCCCACGCACGCTTCCTCATCATTCCTGTCGGGCTGGTTCACTTCCTCTCTTGGTGCCTCGTGGGTACGTCTGGAGAACTACTGGACCCCAAGTGTGGAAACAGGACATGGAGGTGGGGGATTTGCTGACAGGTTCAGGAGTTCAGTTCAAGGAAAACAGGGAATGAATTATGAAAGATGCAGAGTCACACTTTGAGAATCTCTATGAGGAAATAAATGTACAAAATGAAGACACTCCGTTGTATAAATGCTACATAGTATGAAGGACTGAACAATGCTGTGTTTATTCATGCGGATTAAAAATGATCTTTTAAGTCATTATCTAATCAAATACCTGGCTCGCTGCATGACACTAATTAGCTTGATTACGAGCTCACCATATATCATTGACGAACACGTTCACTAGCTTGCTAGTGAAGTAGCTAATGAGCTTCATAGCCAACTAACTACATGTTTAACTAACTTACTATTTAATTAGCACCTGCTAACGAGCTGACCATCACAAAGCATGTTCAGAATTACTCTCCGAGCATGCACGAGTTCACTTTGACCAGGTGTTTGAGTCAGGGTGTTGTTCAAATGTGTCGTGCGGTTAATCAGAGTACACCAAAAACAGAGTGTCGGAGCATGCTCTATGCGCTACAACTCGAGATGCGGTGCATCCAGTGTGTCAAGCAATATTGGTGGAAAAGGTTCCTGTCAGGTTCCTATATATAACAGCGGCTGGATAGCTCATAGCGGCTGGATAGCTCAGTTGGTAAGGCATCGGTTTGGCATACGGGAGACGGTGGTTCGAATCCCGCTTGGGGCAAAAAAAAAATGAGCACATAACACCATCCAGTGTGGGTCCTTGGGCAAGATCCTTCACGCTAATGCCTACCTCATACAATGATGAGAGACAATAAAACAAATGACATGCCGGCTCAGACGTCGCCCGGCCAAACAAGGTCTGCGTCAGGTGCTGGGGAACCAGAGCACCTTGATGAAAAATGGGCTACTGGAACAAAGCGGAGATGGGCGAGATGCGATAACATGGCTCTGTTGGAATGCTACTACTCAAGCAACCCTAGTCAGAGGGGTTACATGCAGAGAATGTGGGCTAAATGGTTACTTCGAAACCCACAGTCACGGTTGACCGCGAAACAACTAGTAGCTCAGTGTTCCAACATCCACAAACGGCAACTGCTGTCACAACTTGAGATTGATGAGGTACAACGCAGGTTCCATGGTGAAGGGCCCCAGGCTGCCAGATCAGAGGAGGAGGTCATAAAAGAGATTGGGAGGCCAGCCCCAATGAATGAAATGCTGAGCGAGGCAGCAACTGACCTGAAAGCTAAGATCATGGCGAGAATGAAAGCTGGGCAACCTAGAAACCGATTACAACGGCTATGTGAAGTACCATCTGAAAGTCTCATAGAAAGTGTGAATGCAGCACTGAGGGCGATCCCTACCGTAACGATCACAGAAACCAATGAGCTGATATACGCATCAGTGATCCTGGAGACTCTGGGCTATAAGAGCAACCATGGGAGCCATGAGATACGTTACCCACCATGGAAAAGACAGTTGGAGGCTAAGATCAAGGCGGCCCGGAAAGATGTGAGTCAATTGACGGAGGCCCAGAGAGGTGTGATGAAAAGGCCGATACCCGAGAGGTACATCCAGATGACCATACCTGAAGCACTCGAAACTGCCAAACAAAGGCTCCAAGCCTTGTCCAGTCGCCTAAAGCGGTACACGAAAGAGAATGAGGCCAGACGAATAAACAGGCTGTTCGCAACACAACCTGCGAAAGTGTACGCTCAGTGGCAGGGTCCTAACAACAGAGCTGACCCACCAAGACTGGAAACTGAAAGGTACTGGAAAGGCATATGGGAGAAGGAGGTTGCACATAACAGCAGTGCACAATGGCTGGTGACCCTGAGAGAGGAGCACAGCAACCTCCCTGAACAGAACCCAGTTACCATAACAGTGGCAGACATACAGGAAAGAGTCTCAGATATGAAGAACTGGACAGCACCAGGCCCGGACATGGTCCACACCTACTGGCTAAAGAGACTCACAGCACTCCATGAGCGCCTAGCAGTACAAATGAACCAGCTGCTGAGGGATGGGACTCACCCAGAATGGCTAACCGAAGGGCGAACGATCCTGATCATGAAGGATCCCTCGAAGGGTGCAGCCCCATCCAACTATCGGCCAATAACCTGTCTCTCCACAACATGGAAGCTCATGTCAGGCATCATTGCGGCTAAGATAAGTGGACACATGGATCAATACATGAACGAAGCGCAGAAGGGCATTGGTAGGGATACCAGAGGAGCCAAACATCAGCTCCTGGTTGACAGAACAGTCGCACAAGACTGCAGGTCCCGACGTACCAACCTGTGCACAGCTTGGATTGATTACAAGAAAGCCTATGACTCGATGCCACATACATGGATCACTGAATGCTTGGAGTTGTATAAGGTGAACAGGACCCTAAGAGCCTTCGTTGCGAACTCGATGAGGATGTGGAAAACCACACTTGAAGCCAATGGCAAGCCACTTACCCAAGTGTCCATCAAATGTGGCATATACCAAGGTGATGCACTCTCCCCACTGCTGTTCTGTATAGGACTGAACCCCCTAAGCCAAGTAATCACCAAGACAGGCTATGGATACCGCCTCAGAAATGGAGCTACAATCAGTCACCTCCTCTACATGGATGACATAAAGCTGTATGCTAAGAGCGAAAGGGACATAGATTCCCTGATCCACACAACCAGGATCTACAGCAGCGACATCGGGATGTCATTCGGGCTTGAGAAATGTAGTCGGATGGTGACTAAGAGAGGAAGGTTAGTCCGCACTGAAGGGGTCTCACTCCCTGAAGGAACAATAGCAGACATTGAGGACAGCTACAAGTACCTTGGTATACCACAAGCCAATGGCAACCTCGAACTGGCAACAAGGAAAGCGGCTACGGCCAAATACCTCCAGCGAGTGAGGCAAGTCCTAAGAAGCCAGCTCAATGGCAAGAATAAGACCCGGGCAATAAACAGCTATGCCCTGCCAGTGATCAGATACCCTGCAGGAATAATAAGGTGGCCAAAGGAAGAGATTCAGACCACGGACGTTAAGACCCGAAAGCTCCTAACCATGCATGGAGGGTTCCATCCCAAATCCAGCACCCTGAGACTGTACGCAAGCCGAAAGGAAGGAGGCCGGGGACTAGTGAGTGTGAGAGCCACTGTCCAGGATGAAACATCCAAGCTCCATGAATACATCAAGGAGAAGGCTCAAACGGATGACGTACTCAGAGAATGTCTCAGACAATGGGGAACAGAAGATGAGGCGCTGGAAGAGGGACCATCATGGGAGGACAAGCCCCTACACGGGATGTACCACCGGACCATAACTGAAGTGGCTGATCTCAAGAAGTCCTATCAGTGGCTAGAGAGGGCTGGCCTGAAGGACAGCACAGAGGCACTCATCCTGGCTGCTCAGGAGCAGGCCTTGAGAACCAGAGCCATCGAGGCCCAGATATACCACACCAGACAAGACCCAAGGTGTAGGTTGTGCAAAGAGGCACCTGAGACGATCCAACACATAACTGCAGGGTGTAAGGTGCTGGCAGGAAAAGCCTACATGGAACGCCATAACCAGATGGCTGGCATAGTCTACCGAAACATCTGTGCGGAGTATGGATTGGAAACCCCAAGGTCAAAATGGGAAACACCACAGAAGGTGGTGGAGAATGACAGAGCGAAGATCCTGTGGGACTTCCAGATCCAGACTGACAAGATGGTAATGGCGAACCAACCAGATATCGTGATCATAGATAAAGGGCAGAGGAAAGCCGTTGTAGTGGATGTAGCGGTCCCAAGTGATGGAAACATCAGAAAGAAGGAACATGAGAAACTCGAGAAATACCAAGGGCTCAGAGAGGAGCTGGAGAGAGCCTGGAAGGTAAAGGTGACAGTCGTGCCTGTGGTGGTCGGAGCACTCGGGGCAGTGACCCCCAAACTAGATGAGTGGTTGCAACAGATCCCGGGAACAACATCGGACATCTCAGTCCAGAAATGTGCAGTGCTGGGAACAGCAAGGATACTGCGCAGAACCCTCAAGCTTCCTGGCCTCTGGTAGAGGACCCGAGCTGAATGAGGGACGGACACCACCCGAGGGGTGAGATGAGGATATATATATATATATATATATATATATATATATATATATATATATATATATATATATATATATATATACACCAACTCGTTTGAATACGAGCATGAATATTAGACAGATGATTTCATCCAATGAGTCTCTACATTTTTTTCAATAACTAATACAGTGCACTCCGCTTAATAGAACACCATTGGGCCGAAGCGCTTCTGTTCTACTAAGCGGGGTTTCTATTAACCGGAGACACTTTATTAGGTACACCTTCAGACACGTCGACGACCAAGTTATGCACGCAGAAAACCCCCTGCTGACGAGTTAGAAGAGATATTTCGACTGTGGACGTCCATATCTTTAATCAAACAACAAAACAACAACTTTAATCAACTTCAGTCAAACATCTCAAATCACGAGAAAAATTTCGTTACTTTTGTCTGGAAACAGGAGTCCGTAATTTTGCGGTTGACTTCCCTCTCAATGCGCTGGATAAGAGGGAAGTCCTGGAAACCGCGGGCGTACCTTCTGAGAATCCGGCAATGCATCGTATCGTCTGAGTATGTCCTTCTTATCCGCAGGTGATAGCCCTCGTCTCTTGAATGAAGTTGAAGCCATTGTGACGTGCGTGTGTCTATGTGTGGAGTGACGCGTGCTACCTGTAACTGTATACGGCTAGAACTACCGCGTTTTCTCGCGATAGTGGTACAGTATCGCGATAGCTACACTTCGTCTCTCTCTCGTCTCTTGAATGAAGTTGAAGCCATTGTGACGTGCGTGTGTCTATGTGTGGAGTGACGCGTGCTACCTGTTACTGTATACGGCTAGAACTACCGCGTTTTCTCGCGATAGTGGTACAGTATCGCGATAGCTACACTTCGAAAACCACTAGTTTACAATGTTCATTGCTTACGGCCTGTTCTATTAAGCGGAGATCTGTTCTACTAAGCGGAGTATCTTTATAGGAAATTGCATTAAGCAAATCCGTTCCAGAGCCTTTTGCTCTATTAAGCGGATTACTCTATTAACCGGTATTCTATTAAGCGGAGAGCACTGTAACATGTGAAAGTGTTTTTTCTCTCCCTTCTTCTTGGTGTAGTCGGTTTCCAACGAGGATGCCTGGTACTCATAATGTCTTCCAGCTGTGTGTCACCCCCATTCACCATCCCCTCCCCCATTCTTATCTGTGCATGAGGTGAAGTTTCCACTGGTGGGACGAAGCACCGAGAAAAGTGCGGAGT